>NC_044995.1:25099878-25364457 GCF_008728515.1 Papio anubis
TCGTTCAAAGGTGAAGCATCCTGTCTGTAATTGATAATGGCTCACTGCAAGTTTTACATTTTTATTAGCATATTTATGAACATTGAGGTTTAATAACCACTACCCCCTCCAACTGGACGTTCAGAGGTTTTAATAGAAACCTGACAAATTCCCTTCCAAATCTCGGATATGGAAATGCTAACAGCAAACGCCGGTAGCAGAGCAAAGCCCTCACCTGGGGCCTCCTGCACAGTCTCCTCTGGAAGCCTCTGTGACTGTTCCTTGCCCCTGAGCAGGTTTGGCGTCCTGAGTCCCAAACCTGTCATGCTGTTTGACGTTTCTGCATACCACATGCACTGCCTGAACTTATTATTTACACACGTTTTAACTCAAATAAATTTATTTTTAAAAGGAAAGTGTGTCACTCCTATAAATGAAGACCCAGAATCACTTGCCATAAAGAGAAAATAACCATAAAAATAAACGCCGTGAAATCAAACAATGTCATTAAATCCTAGCTGAATTCTCCTGCCTTCCTACCGGAGTCTGATGCCTTATCTCTCTTCTTTTAAAAGGGAGATTAGCAAGTGTTGGGGAGGTGTTAAAGACCAATAGCACCCACCGGATACTTTCTCCTTGAAGCAATCAGAGGGAAAAAGACGGAACTGACAAGGGAGTAATTTATTACCGTGTGATTCAAGGTGAACCACCTCATATTTTCTTGTACCGCCGGTGAAACTCCTCCCACACTGAAAGATTCTGGATTTCAGTGAACACTGACTTCGATTAACTTCCCACAGGGGCCCTGAAAACCCCAAAAGGGTTAAGAACTGTTTCCATAGGAAAGTATCTTTTCTAAAGAGGAAGAGAGAGGACCTCAGGAAGCAACAGGAGAAGACCCCTCCAGCCAGTAATGGAGTGTCCTGCTCTGATGGGAATTTGCTGCCCTGAGCGGTCCGATAGGACGACCCCATCGGAACTGTGATGACTGCAACGGGCGAGCTGAACTTTACGTTTTATTTAATTTTAATTAACTTAAACATAGATAGCCCCATGGACAACAGAGTCATTAGCCCCATGGACAGCACAGCTCTAGATCCTTCTTTTTGTGGTTCTGTGCTTGTTTCTCTGACCTAAGCCAGCGTCTGCTGATTCATAGTTTCCAGCCGTGGGAGGGAAGATGGGCCTCTTCTCAGCAGTGGTGTGCACAGCACAGAGCAGCCTGCAAAACACTCTTTTTGTCCAGTGCTCCTCTCCTAGCAACCCTGGGAAACATTGGTGTCACCATGCCTGTTTTACAGATGGGGAAACCGAGGCCCAAAGGCCATGACATGGAGAAGCCAGGATTTAAAGAGGGGTGGCTTGGCCGGGTGCAGTGGCTCACACCTGCAATCCCAGCACTTTGGGAGGTCGAGGTGGGCAGATCACTTGAGGTCAGGAGTTTGAGACCAGCCTGGCCAATATGGTGAAACCCCATCTCTACTAAAAAATACAAAAATTTGCCAGGCGTGGTGGCGCATGCCTGCAGTCCCAACTACTCAGGAGACTGAGGCAGGAGAGTCCCTTGAACCCAGGAGGTGGAGGCTGCAGTGAGCTGAGATAGTGCCATTGCACTCCAGCCTGGGAAACAGAGAGAGACTCTCTCAAAAATAAATAAATAAACACACACATAAAGAGGGGTGGCTCTGCTCAAAGATCTCTCACCCTAACAGTGAACGGACCCTAAACGGGATTCTCATCTTCCAGTCCCCATGTTCCACCCACACCCCGTGAGCATTGATCAGTATGGAGCCCGTGAGCTGGGCAGAGGGGCAAGTTCCCTTCCCAGTGCAGCACCTTCTGTCCTCTGCTTATCTCCGTATGTACTGGAGGACTCCGTAGGACCAAGACCTCTCTTTCTCATAAGAAACAAACCCTGTGCCATCGGAGGCCATAGGCGAGACTCCCCCTGAAAAGGTCCTGTGACAGGAGGCAGGCCAGAGCTCAGCAGCACATTGGCACCTATTTTGGCTCTCTTTTTCTCAGCTTCTACCTCCCCAGACATGAATGGTCTTGATCTGTCCTAGGATTTGTGGGAGATGAGGGGGATACGGGGGAAGTGGGCTGATGAATAAATCCACAACCAAAGTGTTAGGTGGATTAATAACCTCCATCAGGCCTTCAGTCCCCCCCATCCCAACTTGCTTGAAGTTTATCTGCTTTTTATACGAGTATCCAAAACAGCGTAGTGCTTAGCCCAGAGTCTCTCTGACTTGCTACTGGTGAAACCCTTGGCCTGAGATGGAGAGAGAAGTTTGGATGACTGAAGGCCTTTTGGCCGCCACCTTACCAAGGTGACCACCTCCCTTCCTGTACTCGAGAGGCTGAGCTGATGGCACAGGCAAGAGTTTCCTGGACATTGCATGATCCTTCCAGCTGCAAGGGTGGGGCCCAGTTGGGGGGGGGGGCTGAACCTGTCACTATAGAGATCCTGGCCTTATCACTGCCAAGAGTCTTCCTCGCTGATGGAAAATTCTAATTTCTGTAACCCTAAAATAATTGTTCTTGACTGAATGCTTGCCATGTGCCGGGCATGGTGCTAAGTGCTTTATGTGCATAATTCCATTAACAACAATTCTCAAAAGGGAGGACTTTTATTCTCACTTTAAAGGGAAGAACCAGAAATGTGGAGAGGTTTTGTAGCTTGCCCAAGTCCCGCTGTGGCTCAGGACAGAACAGAAGATGAACCTAGGCCTGTGAGGCCCTAGTGTCCTTTCGCATTGTGACTTATGCATCACACGGAGCCCGCACACTGCCCACCCCTTTCCCTGCATTCATTCTGAATTCTGTGCCTGAACGAGGAATGTGGCCTCTAGCTTGGCATAGATTGGTGGAACTGCATCTCCTTTAAGAAGGTGGAAGGGGCCGGGAGTGGTGGCTCATGCCTGTAATCCCAGCACTTTGGGAGGCCGAGGTGGGTGGATCACAAGGTCAGGAGATGGAGACCATCCTGGCGAACACTGTAAAACCCAGTCTCTACTAAAAATACAAAAAAAATTATCCAGGCGTGGTGGCGGGCGCCTGTAGTCCCAGCTACTCGGGAGGCTGAGGCAGGAGAATGGGCATGAAGCCGGGGGCAGAGCTTGCAGTGAGTGGAGATCGCGCCACTTCTCCAGCCTGGGCAACAGAGCGAGACTCTGTCTCAAAAAAAAAAAAAAAAAAAATGGTGGAAGGGATTCTCTCCTGAGCAGTGGGCCCCTGAGTCCATCCATTCATCCATGCAGCAGATACTTGCAGACCACCCTGGATGCCACTGCACAGGATCGGTGCTACACCAAAACGAAAAGGAAATGCATGTGGAATGGCTCCCATACCCTCGCATCTCCTTAGGAAGATGAAGGAAGACTGTGATTTCTGTCCCTAGTCTGCCCCACACTCTTTGCTTTAGGTTGCTCGACTCTTCATCTTTGGTTTTGGTCCATTGAGAGGCAGCGTGGAGGAGAGAGACTTATTACCTGGGACCAGAGTAGGGAAGAGACATGAGAAGGTTGAGACACTGAGTGGAGGCTTAGCAGACGGAGCGACATGACAACATAATGAATGGGACCCACAGTTCCAGGGATGGGGAAGGAGGTGTCGCTCAAACTCAAGGAAGGAAAACATACTTGCGTGCATTTTCTCATCATCACAAATTCCTGCGAGGGCACCAGGCTACCGGAGTATGTGTTGAAACAATTTTAGTGGATGTGTATTAAGCACCTGCACAAGCCAGTGCTGGCAGGTGCCAGGGACACCAAGATAGGCAGTCCTAAAGGGGGTTTGGAGTGTGGAGGATGAGACTCAGATGCCCGTAATTCTGATGTGGGTACTGTGATGGAAATGACCATGAGCAGTATGGGAACATGGAGAAGGATGCTATGGCCATCCCAGGGGGTGAAAGAAAGCTAGCGGCAGCTTCCTGAAAGTGGAGATGCCCCAGCTGAGTCTTCAGGGAATAATGTTCCTGCAACGGTCTTAGGAGCCGTCTTTCCTCTTTGCGCCACATTATTTAATGCTTTGCAAGTCTGGATGACTAAAGTACCATGCTTTGTCCGCACTTTTTATTTACCTACCTTGATTTCTTAGTTTGGGGCCTGTTTCTAGGCCTTTCTTGACCCCTGTGCTAATCTGGAATATTTGTTCTTGCTGACTTGATGGTTCCCAATGCCGAGAATGTGTTCTTCCTCAAAAAGAGTGCCATATGTTATATTGAGAGAGCCTCAATGCTGGTGTCTCCATTCTCTGCAGGGATTGAGTTGCCCTAGCTTGGGTTCCTGCACCTGTAAAGTATTTTTTCCATTTTTTTGCAGAAGATATGGCTCCACCCATCTACGCCCACTAGAGGCCATATTCCTCCTCAGGCAAGGAATTCTGAATCTACTTCCTCTCTCCCTTTCATCCTTCTGTGCTTTTACCACCCACCTTCTTACCTCACACACCCTGGTGGGTTATCCCATATCCTATGGGTAAATGGTAGCACTGAGAGACCGTAGGGACCCCCAAGTCCTGAACCAAGGACCCTGAACAAAGCGATGCCTACCGGCATTGTGTCTGCAAGGGATGGTCGGCGACACCACCGTGTGCATCTTCACATCAAGCAAAGCTCGAGGCAGCTGGTGCTGCAGAGGCAGCTGGGCGCTGTAGGCAGGCCCCAGGGGCCAACAGCACGGTGGTCACTGGCTCACTGAAGATTAAGCTCCTGGGCTGGCCTTGGGGAGGACGGCAGGCTGGTGGCCTGTCACGGGGAGTGGGCCCCACCAAAAAATTAGGCGGCATGGAATCTGGTCTCAGCTCTGCTGTGAACGCCTCGTGGTGCCTCTGGTCAGTCCTTTCCTCTGTTTGGGGCCTCATTTTCTCCCATTTCAAATGAAGCCCATCTGTAGGAGTCACTTCCTTTTCTCTAGGATGATCTGAATCTGAGCAGAAACAACCAGAATTTCTGCAGGGGTCTTAGATGGTGTGTCCCTGGTTTTCTCTCTTTCCAGACAACAGCATCAATTGGGTGGAGGTTCGCAGCACGTGGTGGGCAGAGAATGTGCTGCCCCTAGTCCCCAAGGGCACCTGACCAACAGAGAATGACTACTGAGTTAGTAATCTCTTCACACTACCCCTGTATACCTGTGGAGCCTAAAACACCGGGGAAGGAAGCAAACCCCAGAGCTCCGAAACCTCCATTTCCAAAAAGGATCGAGAGCCAGTCTCCTAGAAATGGAGCCCATAGTGGTGGTCCACGCTGGAGACGGTGACAAACAATTGGACCCTTGTGTCCCCAAGCTGTGGGCTCCCTGGCGATGACACCGGAGCTGTCTCTGTTTTACCTGTCGGGGGAATGTTCCAGCACATTTTCCCTTATTATGACTTGATTAAGGACACAATAAACCCTTGCCATGATTTTTATCTATTTGCAGTAATATCTCTCAGTTCTAATTTCAGAGATTAGCTTGTTTTCCAAACATTAAATGAAGGACAAACTTGATCCCATTGTTCATGCCTTGTGCCAGCACAGCCTTAGCCACCACCCACCATTGACAAACACAAGCTGCTGGCCACACCTGCACGTCACTGCCATGGGAAGCGGCCCCGAGACTGTCGGAGTGGGAGACAGAGCATTAGGGATTTCAATTCTGCTTTATTTTCAACTTGAAATGGAGGAAAACAGACAAACAACAAATAAGAAAGCTAAACAGTTGCGTGAGAGCTAGCAATTTGCTGGGCTCCCGATGACAGATACTGCATTATCATAATTGTCTCCTCTACATGATAGGACAGAAAAATAATAATGTCATTTTATTTATAGCTGGGGTGGCCCCTTTACGAGAGTCATACAAGTTTCTGCCAAGTGGAGTAGGTCAAATGACATCTTTTGATCAGGCCTGTCCAAAGAGATCAAAGATGAATGGCAGGTAATGGATACCCAATGACAAACCAAATCTAAAACAGAAATAAGGCTGCCAGAGCCTGCCAGTTACCCATTAAAGGCCCGCCTAAGGAAGGCAGGCTGCTTGACACATTGGCCGAACACCTAAATCAGCCAAGCGTCAGTGCTAAAATTGTGTATTATCATTGGAAATGGCTATTATTTCCTCGGTAACATTTCTGTTAAGGCTTTGTTTGTGTACGAGTGACCCACAGTCAGAAGTGGAGTTTGAGGAAAGCCAGTCCAAGAGGCTTGGGGGGCACCCCTGGCTTTGCCATGCGTCACGCGGTTTTAATTGTGGGGTCCTGATGGAACACCAGCTCCGTGCCGCATGCTGCTCAGGTGGAGGAGGTGGATCTGTTTCCAGGTGAGAGGGTGGTTCGGGCCTCATGTCATCACTCCTGCATTTCTCGACACTTCCAGCTCTGCTCCATCTTCCCGTCTCCCCAGCCATATGCAGTTGGCCCCATCGTAGGCCACACAAAGCCCAGAACCTTCCCAGAACACGGGGAGGGGGAGCACTAAGCAGATGGAAAAAAAAAAGAAGGGGTACAATGGCACTCCTTCCTACCCAGGCTGAGAGAACAGGGCGGGCGCTTGGCTTTTTACACAGCCAGTGCAGTCTGCACATATAGAAACGGGTAGAGGCAGCTTCCAAAATTATGGGAATAGATGCATTTTTTTTTCCTCAAGCACTTGAGTTATGTAATTAAGTTGGGCTTTGTAGAGATGTTATTTACAAGGCTTTGGTGGGGAACAAAATTTACTATCTTTTTTTTTTTTTGGCTTCTAATTTGTGGGGGTGGAATGAGGTGGAATACAAAGAAATATTCAAAGAAATATTTAGAAACGAGGACTCCAAGTCTGCAGGAGAGAACTCTAAATCTTCATGTCCCAGGGGACGCACAGGTGGTGCTGTGGGTAATTTTTAATTCTGCAGCGTATGCTGGAATGTTAAAAAATATTATTAAACATTGAAATGAGTATACTAGTTAACTAATTAGTATGTTTCTCTTTCTTTTAATAATCCTGATGCATTTTCTTTCTTTCCTACCTCCATTTTTATACACGTGTAACCCTAAAGAACATATTTAGAAGCATAATTAGTTATAATGAGAAGCAAACAAACCTAGCCCAGGGTATCTCCAGTGTATTATGTTATAAAAAATGGCAGGTAATGGTGGCAATGACAGAGACCCAGGTTCTGTGCTGCCTGGTAGGAATTCTGGTTTTACACACGCACATACACACACACGCATACATATGCACACACGCCCATGCATGAGTGCACATGCGCACCCACACACGTGCACGTGTGCCCTCTCAAGATAAAAGAGCCAATGATGAAAGCCGCCTTGGCTTGGCTCTTAAAAGTTTTACAGACCTCACGTTTTGCGATCACTTTGCATTAACTGTATCTTTAAGTAACGGAGACACTATGTCAAAGTCGCAGCATCACTTCTTGGTGATGAGAAGAAGATAGACATTTGACTGTTAGGCCTCTTGGCAGGAAATTTGGTAGTGAAGTCCCATCCAATTTGTCACACTCAGTAGTGGTCCTCGCTCCGAAGGAAGCTTGCAGCCCAGCCCGCCGCGTCACCTGTCTGGGAGAGGCCCCGCAACTCCATCCGAAGTGACAGGCTGCATATGCAGGGCCACCCCGGGAATAAGCCCACACAGTGGGTGTGCCATCGTCTCATGGGGAGGGCACACCTGTGCGTCACTCCCCGCCTGGCACTCAACTTTGACATTTGACCATTCCAAAAAAGCGCCTACCCCCTTTTTGTGGCTCCCACCCCAAACTTCTATGTAAATGAAAGTTTAAACAAATCTGTGATCATGCTGGCTTTCAAATGAAATTTTTTTTAATTTCTCTTGAATTATGTAAAGATGCATCACAAGATATTTACGATTTTTTTTAAAAACAGATATTCTTTTTATATACTGATAAAATTGGAAACTTGGAAGCATATTTGGCAAGTGTAAACAGATGGTTAAAGATATTTGCTGGGAAGTATCAGAAACAGTTATTCCTGACTTGCCTGCTTGGCTAAACATTGCTCTGAAAAGTCAACTCACAGGGCACCAGGCAGGAGATGCGGGTCCCATTTTGCTCTAAACAGAGTGGGCAGGGGCGCTGTTTTCCTCTCTATCACCATGCTCTAGGTAAAGCCTGCCCATGGAACTTGTGCCCTCTTCTCTTCCTACCCACAAACTCCATAAGGGGTTCTTTAGCAACTGAGCAAGAAGGCGTCTCTGTTGTCTCCTTAATTAAGGATGCCTGCTGCAGGGATCTCACTCAGAGGGAGCCGGGCACCTTTTACCTTTCTCCATCTAAGGTATGAAATTAGTGCTTTTCCTTTGCTCTGGGGAACCGATCCTTTTATTCAGAAGAGGTCCATGCTAGGAGATTTCCTATCCCTTCGAAGGCAATGGATGTAAAGTTGCATAAAGGAAATTACTGGGAAGAAAGAAAGAAGAAACTGACACGCGGCTTTTTTTTTTTTTTTTTTTTCCTTTCCAGACAGCAGAATTCACCACACACATTTCAAATAACGAAATCAACAGTTCAGAGGTGATTTAACAGAAAGCACAGAATTTCATGAAATTGTCTAATAGTCAGATTTGTGGTATATGTGTGGAGGGGGGGCAGGAGAGAGGGGGTGGCTGGAGATGGGGATGCGGAAGGAGGAAGCTGCCGTATTTTTTTTACAAGCTTATAAAACACAAATGCTTGTGGCACTTGCTAATCTGAAATGCTTTTAGTAGAATTGTTCAGTAGCAATAATCTGTCAACAGATTACAATTTTGCTTAATTTTAATGTGGCTAACTTAAGATGGTTGTATAGTAAATTTATGCAACTGATCACAGTTATTAAATTACTGCATCTGCAAAGGAAGCAATCAAACCCCTTATTACAGTTGCTGTGAGTGAATGCTAAATGTCAAGGAGTTACCAGTGCGCTGCGGGGAATCGCGCTCCAGTTAAAGATGCATAAAATATCAGCACTTTTTTAATGCTTGTGCATTCAACAAAGACTCCCATCATAATTAACTGGTATGGAAATAAATAATTTTTACAAACTACCTTAGAAACAGTTGTGCTATAGTTTTTGTCAAAGTCTACTGCTCTGCAGCAATATTTAAGCCCTCAGACACATTTCCCTCTAACTCACATATGCTATAAAATATTTAAATCTCACAGAGAGGTTTGAAAATGATATTATAAATCCAGCTCTCAGTGCTAAAAAGTAATTTATGATGATTAATTTAATTATACGTTTTCAGGTTTTGATATTTTAAAAACTCAAGATTAATTTTTTTTTTTTTGTTATTGTTGTTATGGTCCCAGTTTGACAGTTTGGGGAAGGGAAATTCTTTTTCTAAACAGCTGAAGATGCAGAGGGAGAGGCAGGGCCCCCAGAAAGGTGGAGAGGAAGAGTTATGAGCGTGGGGGCCACGACGTGCATACAATGAGGCCTCAGTCCTGGCCCGGCTTGCCCCATCCCCTTCAGCAAGTTTCTGAGAGTTCTAAACTGTGAAAGGCAAATTATTAGAGTGAGCACTTTGGGCCGGGTGCAGTGACTCATGCCTGTAATTCTAACACTCTGGGAGGCCGAGGCAGGTGGATCACGAGGTCAGGAGTTCGAGACCAGCTTAACCAACATGGCGAAACCCGGTCTCTACTAAAAATACAAAAATTAGCTGGGTGTGGTGGTGTGTGCCTGTAATCCCAGCTACTCAGGAGGCTGAGTCAGGAGAGTCACTTGAACCCGGGAGGCAGAGGTTGCAGTGAGCCAAGATGGCACCACTGCACTCCAGCCTGGACAACAGAGCAAGACTCCATCTCAAAAAAAAAAAAAAAAAAAAAAAAGACTGAGCACTTCACGAAGTCCTTGTGGAGGGTATGTGGGTTAGTGCCGGGAAGGCCCTGGAATAGCACTTGGCCCTAGTCAGGATCCATCTCACCAAATGGTAGGTAGCATTTATTTTGAATAAAATAAAATCTTTGCAAAAAAAAAAAAAATCCATCTTTCTGAGACTCATGTGCTTCTGCTGGCACCAGGCAATGGCTCATCCCATGACAGTTCAGCCAGCAGGTGCCATCTTTTTGCCAGTGTCCTTTGTCATTTGTGGGCTTTGGGGTTTTAGAAATCAGGCCCGTGAGGCCTTGAGACGTTGCTGGGGAAGAAATGCCAGCAGAGGAGAGAGGAAGATGGGGCGGGGTGGGGGCGTGAGAGCCTGCACCGGCACCCGCCAGACTCCTGAGTGATTTTGTGCCTTACCCTTGAGTGATTCTGTCCACTCAGCCACCTCACAGAGACGGTCAGGGTGCCAAATGGGCACTGTGCAAGTCAAGTGCCCCATGCCATCATGAGCAGAGCCTCCACCTTGGTGACTCTGGGTGCCCGTGTGAACCGAGTGCGTCTCTGGTGAGCCAGGCCTGTGCCGTCTCAGAGGCTGCTATCTCTGTTGTGTGTTGCAGCAAGACCAATGTCACAGTGCAGACCCGGGCATGTTCCTTATCTCGGTGGACAAAGTCCCTTTACAACGCTTAGGCCTGCAGGTCAGCAGCTCCGCCATTTTCCGTCTCTTCCCAGAGAGATGGGGGGTGATTTGCTGTAGTGGAGGCTTGGACGTTAGGAATGTGATGTTGTCAACCCCACCCATGAGTCTGGGCCGCCTTCACCCAAGGTATTCATTCGTTTGGTGTAGCTTTGTTTGGAGTTATCTGTTCAAACATATTTGAAGGATAACACTGTAGGGCAATCAGATTCATTCAGAGGTCCATTTGTGCACATGTGGATGGGCGTGTGTTTATGCATTTGTGGATAAGCATAAGTAGGTGTGTATGTTTACACATACATGTACATATAATCTAGATTAAAACTGAAATGAACTCAAGCCACATTGTTTACCTGTGACGTCTTATTTCCACCAAGCAAGCAATGGGGCAGGCAGAATCCACCGCACATTTTGGCCTTACTGAGCTAGACCCTTTGGCTTCCGCATGCTCCTGTTTTGAACTGTGGTCTCCTCGATATACATCTCACTTCCCATATGGAAGTGCAATTTGAGGATGAATGTAGCATCTTTGCATTATTTTTTAACCTACACACTCTGATAAGAAAAATGCATATATATGTGTGTGTTTATATATAGACATATCTATTTTTGTATGTATGTAGTCTTTAAGTATTTTAAGGTAAAAGTAAAAGCACACTTATAAAGGTCAGTTGAGGAAATGTCTGTGTGTTTGGAATGGGAAGAGACAGATTTTAGAAAACAAAACATTCAGAATATAGAATCTCTTAAAAGGAATGCATTTTGCTTTAAATTTCCATGTAACTTACACCGATTTCTGAAATGACCACAAGTACTGGATTCTTTGGGCTGGCTGCTTGTGAACAGGTGTGAGTACTTCCTGATTTTGTGTGTCTGGTGCATTTCTTGTTGAGTAGGTTGGATATGATGTGGAGTCTTACATCCCGTTCACACCCTGTGCTGTCTTTCTTCCTGGACATGGGCAGAGTCTGTGGCTCTATGTTTCCAGGGCAGGGATCACAAGGGCGGAGGGTCAGCTCTGGGCCTCTGAGCCCTTGGGAAGTGTTGGCAGCAGCTTAGGCACTGAGGGGTCACTCCTGTGCACCCCGGACCTGGAGAGGCCCTGTGAGTGGCAGTCTCAGATGGCTCAACACCACAACTCTCTTTTGCCACATTAGGTCGGTGCTGGGGCTTTATAATCTTTATGTAAGGGCCCCTTTGCCTGCGTTTCTGAGTGTAAGGAATGTGTCCAGGTACTGACTGGGCTGGGATCTTGGAGGGCCAGCTCACAGGCATTGGAACTGAGAGATCCCCGGTGTGGAATGTAACAGAAGCCTAGGGACCTGAGTTCAACTTCTGGTTTTCCACGTCATCAGCCGTATTTCTGGGACACACTGTCTCCACCTGTGGACCTTGTGGGGCAGGTGTGAGGTAAAACGTACAGCAGAGTGCGCAAGCATTTTAAAAATCAAAACGTGCTGGCTGCCATCATCACCATGGTCAGTATGATTGTCATGTCCGGCAAACATGTCCGGAAAAATCCGGATGTATTTTTCCAAGCACCTCAGACTCCTTCTGACCCGACCCTCTCTGACCTGCCGTGGGAGGCCTGAGGGTGGACCTTGTGGAATCCCTTTGCTGGGATGTCCCCCGCTCTGTGACGATGCCCGGCACAGGGCCAGTGCCTTCCTGCAGGCACGTCTCAGGCAGCCCGGCCGCTGCAGGCCCTGGGCCGTTTATTTTGGTTACATCCATGTTGCCATAATTGTGGACAAGACGGCGTGACCGGGGCGAGGTGTCTGAAATGTGCACAGCCCCAGCAGATGTCATCTAAGTTTTAATTTCAATAATTGCCTCTGTACGCCTGTCATTTGCTCCGTTAAATAGCCTGGCATCAGATGTGTGGGGCTGGCTACACGACCAGGAGGAAAACCAGTGCCGCCGTTCACCGGACTTGGAAGGTGTTGGGGATGAGAGAGGGCCCCGTCGTCTGCCCTAAGAGGGAGATGTGGTGAGGATGCCCCATCTCTGAGTCTGCACCACCCGCTTCTTTGCAGAGGGATGAATTGAAATCCCCTGCAATCCACTCCACCCACACGGGCCCCCACCCAGCCTTCCCCGTCTCACCATCACTCCTATTGTAGCCGAGGGGGGAAAGAGCGATTTTTAAAGATTTGCTAATGGTAATGAAAAATATTCTGATATAGCATTAAGGATTTTGCTCCTGAAATGTGTTTAATGTAAATATGCTGTCAGAGACCCTTCAAGTAATTGACACAAGCAGATGATTAGCAGTGTTCTCAACGGTGTTTTTGCATAATCTTACGTTTTGACAGAACTCCTCAGGCGCACGGTATTGTCAGTGCTCCGCAATCAGTAGGACTTTCTTCCCTGGCAACATTTACTTTGTCATTATAAATCTTGTAAGTGGTCATCTAGCCAGTTCTGGGTGGATGGAGGAGTGTCATTACTAACGCATTTGGGGCTATGACTTCCTACCGAGAATCTATCCTGAAAAGTAAACTTCTTACCAACTTGGATCACATCAGAGGAGCCACTTAGCAGCCCTGACCCCGGGCTTGTGGGGCCGCCATAGACGGCTGGGGCGTCAGCTCCGTGCACGCTGTGGGGCCTGGAACAGGAGGTGGTGTGGCGAGTGCATCGCTAGAGAGGCCTGGGCCCGGGCCAGCTCTCCTGGGGCCGCCTCTCCCCAGGAATTCACCCTTTGGGAAGCTGGTTATAACCTAGCTACTTTCCAAGCTAGGTTGGTTTTTCCTTTTTGTCCACTTTGAATTGAGTTCATCTATGGTGATATAAAAAAAAAATTTGTGTTCAATTATAATCATATCCAACTGCCCCAAATTAAACTGCCCTGATCCATAAGCATTCATAACCGCATACAGTTAAGTTACATTAATAGTCAATATAATAAACCTTCACCTTTATTGAAGCTGCTCTTGTTTCTACAGCAGTTCTTTAATCTATCTCAATAGATTTCTGGTGTACAGCACGTATAGATTTGGCCAGTGACAAGGGTTAGAGTAGTCTTGTAGAACATTTACTTGTAGCTCTGAAAAGCCCACATTTATCAGAGGATGAAGTCGATCACAATGTACCAGAATCAATGGAAGGCTTGTGGGATCCCTCTTAGGCTTGTAATGCGTTCACCTTCTTTGGATAGAATTCACACACACACACACACACACACACTCTCTCTCTCGCGCGCGCGCTCACACATACACGCATACTTCTCTGTCTTAAAGCCATTTATCTCTGAATGTCAAATTGCAATAATTAACCATTATTGATCTTAAATTCAATTAACTTCATTAACACAGGTCATGATGAGGGTGCGTGTAAGGGAAAGGCATTTGACAAGTGTCTTTGCTCGTGTGACATTCTGTGTCCACAGTGGCGATGATACACTGTTCCTGCTGTCCCCTCCAAGAGGCTGCCAACAGAGAGGGCTGCCCTGGGCCTCAGAGGCTTGGGTCCTGGACCCAGTCAGTGAGAGACCCCCGATGTATTTTTTCTTTTTGGTTCTGAGAACTTTGCCCAGTAGGAGTCTTATAGCTGCAAGGCAGCGTTTGAGCCCCCTTGCTATGTGTGGACACGGGGACCTTTGGAACACAGGCAGATTAATCCATGATGGTCAAGGGATGCTGACCCAGGGCCCAGCTTCTCCCCCGCACTCCATAACCTTGTCACAGAGGGTGTTCATGGACTTCCAGGCTTTGCTTCATCCAGAAAGCGGCCCTTCTATTTGTATTTTCAGATTAAATAAAAACGACTTTCCCTCTTGATCAAGAAGTAAAACACCCAGATCCCACAATTGCAACCAGTAGAGGGTTCTGGGCACCCTTGCTACATGTGTGACATTTCTTGCTTTATCTACTTTGCATATTTTGTGTCTCCCCATGCCCTGCAAGGGAGGTGATGATATTGTCCCATTTTTCAAGTGCGGAGACTGAGGCTGAGAGATGAACAGACTCACCAAGCACAGCTTGCCAAGGTGGCATAGCCAGACTCCAGCCTACCGTCCTTTCTGGTCAGAGAGAGTCCCCATGCTGTTGTGTGTCACACCTTTTTTTTGAGATAAGAGTCTCGCCCTGTCACCCAGGCTGGAGTGCAGTGGCGCAATCTTGGCTCACTGCAACCTCTGCCTTCCGGGCTCAAGCAATTCTCCTGCCTTAGCCTCCCGAGTAGCTGGGACTACAGGCGCCTGCCACCAGGCCCGGCTAATTTTCGTACTTTTAGTAGAGACGGAGTTTCTCCACGTTGGCCAGGCTGGACTCGAACTCCTGACCTCAGGTGATCTACCCCCCCTTGGCCTCCCAGAATGCTGGGATTACAGGCATGATCCACCGTGCCCGGCCATGTGTCACACGTTTAAGAAATCGGGGGACCTTCCCTCGGTTTCTTCACCCTTAAGCAGTACATTTTAAATAGGTATTCTGGAGATAGGCAGGGAGATCCAGCAGCAAAAGCCCTGGCTGCTTTTTTTTTTTTTTTTCCTCCCCCAATGCCAGTCCTTGTTCTGTGTCTCATCCCCTATCCTCTTTCTCTCTAAGCATCAGTCTCTTCATCCATGACACGGAGCCCATGGACGGCTCTCGCTCCTTCTCGGGCTGGTGTATAGCCGGGCAGCGATCATGTGCAGAAGGTACCCCAAGGAGTGCAAGGCCCCTCAAAGTGTGCCAGGACCGTTCCCAGAAAGCACCACTGCAGGTAGATGGAAGGCTCCCGTGCATCCGTAATTGGTTCTGGGCTTTTAATTCTTTACGAAAATGCTGCTTGGTGCCAAAGAGTCTCAAGGAAATGGAACAAAACAAACAAACAAAAAGAACAAGCCTTAAGCCGGCTGTTTTACGGGGTCGACTTTTAATTTAAAAGTTTGATTTAATTCAAAGAAATTGATTGAGTATCTGACTTGTGCAAGGCCCTCCCTCTGCTCTGTGGGGGGGACCGTTGGGACCCCCTTGCCTCCCTAGCCCACTGGAGTAAAGGGACTGCCCTAGCTGCAGAGTTTCTGCAGGGCCGTGGGGATGCAGAGGTGAGAAGGATGGGCTTTGGATGGAGGCGACAGCAAAGCCCTTGGTCATGTGAGACGTCAGCTGGGTTGTGGGAGGTGAAATGCTCCTGGTCACATGAGCAAGCCTAGAGTGGCCTTCCCTCGGTGCAAGGGAAGCCAAGAGACACAGATCTCACAGGTCCATGAGCACCTCCTGAGGAGGTGACCTAGGAGGCCACGGGAGCTCCGTACAGCTCTGTCCCTGCTGCCGAGGTGGGGGCCCGCTGACCCTTTCTCAGGAAACGTCTGCTGATCCAGTAGCAGGTCTCCCTGCAGTGCATGAGCATTTCACAGCTGGGTTTTAGGAGCATAACCACTTGACCTGTAGGTACGCATTAGGGCAGGGACGGCCAGGGAAGCAAGTGGCAGCTGAAGGGGGGGGGTTGTACATATCCTGGTTTATTTTGAGTGTCCTCTCCAAGCCTGTGTGTTTCTAGAGCACTTGCATTAGAAGCAGAAAGTCCAGGCCAGGTACGGTGCCTCACGCCTGTAATCCCACTGCTTTGAGGGGCCGAGGTGTTGGAGGCCAGGAGTTCAAGACCAGCCTGGGCAACATAGCTAGACCCTGTCTCTACAAAAGAAAAACTTAAAAACCATCTAGGCGTAGTGATGTGCACCTGTAGTCCCAGCTACTTGGGAGGCTAAGGCAGGAGGATCACTTGAGTCCAGGAGTTCAAGGCTGCAGGTGAGCCATGATCGCACCACTGCACTCCAACGTGGGCAATGGAGCAAGACCTTGTCTCTTAAAAAAAATAAAAAATTAGAAAATTAGGTTGTAGAACTTTCTGTGGTTCTTAGGAAGGGGCACAAAAAGAGACAGGAAGGGAATAAACTACCCTTACTCTTGGTGGTGATCTTATTCAGTCTTCACAGCAGAAGGGTGGGGCCCAGAGAGGTCTCACTGCACATCTGTCTCCATTGTCCCACCTGCCACACAGACACCTGCCCCGCGGAGTCCACCGCAGGGACTTGGGAAGGCTGGCGCTGTGATCCGCAGGGCTGGGCTCTGAAGGGATGCAGGGAGCTGAGAACTGTGCCCAGTGGAGGGGTCAGCTGGCCTCACACACCAAGCCTGAACATGAAAGGAAGGGACAGACCCGAAACCCGCTGGTTCCCACAATGGGGACAAGACCCTGCCTGTGGTTAGGGGTGCTGTGCTCCCCAGATGTTTTGGGTGTTGCCCAGCACCCTTCCAGCCTCCCACCTCCTGCTCCCACTGAGGTCAAAATTAGGACTGCAGCACACAGTTTGCCCATCTCTCTGTTTTCCCCGTAGTTTGTTGTCACTGTAGGTGACACTTTCACCCAGAATGCTGCCGCAGAAGATAGCAAAGGTGGGAGGTTGGAGAGCTGTCCTGGGCCCTTTGGCATTCTGTGGAGCTGGCACCTGAGGCCCCTGTGCCTTTGTGACTGACCCCCCTGCAGGAACCCACTCTCCACTGACTCCCAGGCATGCGGCCCCAAATGCCCACTCCCTGGGACCGGGCACTGTGTCTTCTGGGCTGATGGTGTCCCATATAGAGCCTGACACACAGGAGGTGCATGCTACAAATAAAAATTCCTTTATAACTTTTAAAATGTCACAGTACTAACTGGGCAAGGTGGCCCACGCCTGTAATCCCAGCACTTTGGGAGGCGAGGTGGGTAGATCACGAGGTGGGTAGGTCAGGAGTTGGAGACGAGCCTGGCCAATATGGTGAAACCCTGTATCTACTAAAATTACAATAATTACCTGGGCATGGTGGCATGCCTGTAGTCCCAGCTACTTGGGAGGCTGAGGTGGCAAGATCACTTGAACCCGGGAGGTAGAGGTTGCAGTTAGCTGAGATTGTGCCACTGCACTCCAGCCTGGACGACAGAGCAAGACTCTGTCTCAAAAACAAAAACAAACAAACAAAAAAAAGGCCGTACATGGTAGCTCACGCCTGTAATCCCAGCATTTTGGGAGGCTGAGGCGGGCAGATCACCTGAGGTCAGGAATCCAAGACTAGCCTGGCCAACATAGTGAAACCCCATCTCTACTAAAAATACAAAAACTTAGCCAGGCATGGTGGCGGGCACCTTTAATCCCAGCTACTCGGGAGGCTGAGGCAGGAGAATCGCTTGAACTTGGGAGGCAGAGGCTGCAGTGAGCCGAGATTACACCATTGGACTCCAGCCTGGGCAATAAGAGCAAAACTTTGTCTCAAAAAAAAAAAAAAAATTCACAGCACTTCATGAAGGTGTGCTTGTGAACATTCCAGATGGTGCAGAGGAGCACCCTCTTCCTCCCCTTCCTCCCGCCGTGCTGCTCCCCACAACCACATCTGCCTCCACCACCTGCAGGACAGCTGCTAACATCCAGACCAGGATTCTTTCCTGGGTGCCCACATACAGTCACACACACACAGACTTGCTCAGAAAACAGAGACCCATGTTTGTGTGTCTGAGACTTATTTTCTTTTCCTACCTTCTGCTGTGTCTTAGAGATCTTCTCATATGAGAAATTAGGGAATTATCATTGTTTTTAAACTTTGTATGCAGTTGGGTACACATGGCTATAAAGATGGGAACAGTGGAGACGGGGGGCTACTAGACGGGATAGGGGAAGGTCAGGGGCAAGGGCTGAAAAACCACCTGTTAGATGTCATGCTCACTACTGGGGTGATGGGACCCTAAACCTCAGCATCACACCATATGGCCGTGTGATAAACCTGCACCTGTACCCCTGAACCGCAAAGTTGAAATTATTAAAAAACCTTTTTATGCAGAATAACATACAAAAAGCCCAGCATATGAATATAAGTGTAGGTTGAATTTTCCCCAGGTGAACACACCCATGCCTCCAGGGCCCAGGCCCAGAGGCAGAACATTTCATGCTCCAGGAGTTCCTCCACCCTTCCCCAGCCACCACCTCCAAAGGGTAACTGTTCTCCTGACTTTTAACACCACAGGTGAGCTTTCCCTGATTTTGAAATTTACATAAATGAATTCATACAATGTTTTGTTGGCGTGATCCTCCCATGTTGTTTTGAATAACAGTTGATTTTGTCTGTGGCATGGCACTCTAGTGTATGGACAGGACACCGTGTATTTATTCACTCTACTGGTGACGAACATTTGGATCCTTTCCAGTTGCTTTGCTGCTGTGAATAGCGTATGAAAGGATATCAGGTCTTTTGATGAAATACGTATGCACATCTAATGGGTCTAGATCTAGGAATAGAATTGCCGGGTCACAGAGTATGTGTACATGTAGCTTTTGTGGATACTGACAAACAGAGATTTTCAAAATGGTTGTTAACAGTTGGTACTTGAAAGTTCCAGTGTTCCGTATCTTCTCTGACACTGGTATCTCTGTCTTACCATCCTTGTGAGTTGCTGCATAGTATTTCATGATATGGGTATACCTTAGTTTGTTTATTCACTTCTTTGGTATTCTAAGAAATACTGATGAGGACACCCTTTATAGAGGGTTGTTGTTGTTGTTGTTGTTATTATTGTTGTTGTTGTTGAGGGGCTATGTATGATGTATGAATGTTTTTGTAGTAAAGATTGCTAGCTGGGTCAGAGCGTAGATGTTTTCAATTTTCATATACATTACTAAGTTATCCTCCACAAGAAGGCAAGCAAGGCATGAATCAGTTAGTGAGAGTGCTGTTCTCATTATTTTATTGTTGTTTCTTTTCTCTCTCTCTCTTTTTCCTCTCTTCCTTGTGATGGATCGTAAGGTGTTAAGGGTTCCTGATCTAGTATAAGAAACACTCAACTCAGACCATGTAGAGTGTCAATATAAAAATGCGAGACAGGATACTTAAGAGGAAACATATATTGTGATGTCAACCAGTCAATAGATACTATTTCTACATTGGTTGGAGGAAAGCTGTTTTAATATATAGAAATGACGTTGAAATCTGTAGGCATGTATATGTCAGTCAGAAATATTTAAAAATTGAAATATTTGACCATTACTTTTGTTCCTTCAAACAGGCTAGAATGATTTTTTCACTATTCATCCAAACAGTGTTCACATGTACACTACTGAGGCCTGGGTGTGTGTTAACTGAGAGCTGGGTCAATACTGAGTGAGTGCTTGTTGACTGCTGAGTGAGTGTTGAGTACTGGCTAAATGCTGACTGAGTGCTACTGGCTGAGTGCTGGGTCAGGGCTGGCTGAGTCCTGGCTGAGTGCTAGGTGAGTGTTGGATCAATGCTAGCTGAATGTTGGCTAAGTGCTGGCTGAGTCCTGGATGAGTACTTGCTGAGTGTTGGCTGAAAATTGTGTCAATGCTGGCTGAATGCTGGATCAGTCCTGGCTCAATGCAGGCAGTGCTGCAGACGTTAAGAAGGTCACTTAGTCATGGTGGCTACCATGCAGGTGCCCAGTGCAGAGAGGGTAGGGCTGAACTTTTCTGAGGTCACTGGGAACATTTTCTCTCCAAGTTTTCCTTGTGCTCGTAAGATGAGGAACTTTGCCAGAACTGAGATACACTGGTGGCCCTGGTTCTTCCTGGAGTGTCTCTGTTCTGTGACATGGGAGTGAGGCATGAAGAGATGCATGGGAAGTCAGAGAGCACCTAAGGCTTCTCAGCCCAGCATTCAAGAGCTGTTGAGGAAGGCAGTGGAAACTTCTACCTGAAGTGACCCTGGGTCTTTGTTGGTTCTTAGCCTAAGCAGCGCCATCCAAACTAAAATAATTGGACCAGAAGTTACTGAGTCCAGTTGGCATGCCAGGCCATGCAAAGAGCACAGAGGTAAGGAATGCTCCTGTAATGTATATAGAAAGAGAATTTATGCCCAGGATCAGCCACTCGAAAACTACAAGAGATAAATGCCTGAAGAGATATATAGTGATGCTGATAATTTCTTATATTTCTGTAGACTTTAGAGTTTAGAGAGGAAGTTTCCATTCATTGTCTCATCACAGAAATTAAAGAGATCACCTTCACAGAGACAGATGAGAAAGGACTTCCTGGGGGACATGGAAAGAGCAGGACCTTGGAGGACAGGGAGGGGAGTGTGAAAAGATTGAGCATGGTATGTAAAATGGACGAAACAGCATCAATCAAGGCAAGATCAAAGGAAAATTATCAGGGAAGACTAGCATCTGTGTGTGTGGAGGGGGCAGTGGATGATAAAACTTAGAAAGTAGAGTGGGACTTGGTTAACCTGGGCTTTGAATATTGAGCTAAGACATTTGTGCAGGTGTATGATTCTCTAATGCCCTTATCCTCTGTGTAACCAAGGCCATCTTGAGCACATAAAAATATAGCCTGTAATTCTGAGCTATTTCTACTTTGGTTATTTATTCCTAACCCTAAAGCATCTGGAGTATGGTCATGCCCAATACAGCTGGGTGGATGGATGGGATTTGACTGTTGATGGATATGCGGTGGATGGATGGTTGGATGGATGGATGGACTTTTGGATGAATGGATACATTTTTGAATGGAAGAGTTGATGGATGGATGGATGGATGGATTGATGGATGGAATACTACTTTTGGACACGGATGGATCTTCAGACGGATGGATATTGGACGGATGAATTTTGAATGGATGGATGGGATGGATGGGCGGGTTTTGTCAATGGATAGCATGATTTACTGTTTCTTGAATGGATCTGGCCTGGGACATTAAAGAACGATAAACGGATGTGTGGATGGATGATGATGAATACTTGGATGGATGGATGGATGGGCTTTTGGATTACGACAATTTCGATTAAAACGTGGTATGCGGATGACGCATGGATGGCCTTAGATGGATAGGCTTTGGATTTGTTGTATTTTAACAGATCAAATGGATGATGGTTTTGGCTGGATAGATGGGTGGATGGATGGATGGATGGATGGATGGATGGATGGATTTTCGGATGGATGGATACCTTTTTGAATGGATGAATTTTTGAATGGATGGATGGATGGTTTTGGCTGATGGATGGGTGATGGAGATGAGTTTTGAATAACAGACGGTTTTGGGATGGCCAGAAGAACAGAGGAATGGACGGATGGATGATGGATGCATGATGATGTATGACCATTGATGGACGCCGGGGCCTTTGATGATGGATACCACGCCGGACGGACAGAATGGGTAAAAGAAGGGTGGATGAATGGATGGGTTTTGGATGGATAGGTTTTTGGATGGTTAGATGAATAGATTTTTCAGTGGATGGATGGGTTTTTGGTTGGATAGATGGGTGGATGGATGGATGAGTTTTTGAATGGATGGGCTTGGGATGGCTAGAAGAATGAGGTGAATGGATGGGGGATGGATGGACGAATGGATGAATGGATGGATGAATGGATGGATTTTTGGATGGATGGATGGATGGATGGATGGATGGATGGATGGATGGAGGGTTGGCTGGGTGGATGGGTAGATGTGTTGAGTGAATCAGTTGCTTCCTCTTCCATGTAAATCTTAACTCCTATCTCTTGTTAGCCATCCATTTACCTTCCCCTTGGATATAGCTCTTTTAGTATTTTGGAGGAAAGCCAGCAAGTCCCAGTGACAGTTTGAGTTGTACATGTTTAGCCACTTGAAGAGGCCCATTTTAAGGACTGTTCCCAAATTTTCACAGCCTGCTGCCCAATTCTAAAGGTGCTTTTCCCAGGTTTTTAGATCACCAAGTGTATAGGCAGGCAAGAGTTACTTGGTTCCTTAAGCTGCCTCAATGAGCTCCCTCATTAAAAACATCAGCTACCCCCTGAGAATCCCTCTGCTCGTGTATGCAATTTGAGAAGGTCAAGCACATCCCCTGCCCCTAATAATTTGCCTGATTCCTATTCCACCAAGATGAGAGAATCCTTTCTTTGGATGAAGTTATTCTTCTAATGTATTGGATTCAATATAGGCCAGGGTTTACCTTATGGATTTTGTAGAACAAAAGGTAAAAAGGACATTGGGAAGAGATTCAGACCCTGGATTCTTTATTCTGAGAGAGCAGTGTACTTGGGAATGTATTGAACTCAAAGAGGAATGGGAGTACAGCACCCACAGGCAGCTTACTTCCTTCACCACTCTTGAAAAAATGCACCCTGGCTCCAGAAACCATGTTTCACTTGATAGACCATCGCCGGCTACCAGGCCAAACTGATTGCTGTCAACCCAGACATGGCCCTACCATCCAGCTGGCTGAATGATGACTCTACCCTGTAGCTTACATGGATTAAGGTGATTTCAGCAATGAAGCACTCCTCCAGGGCACAGAGAGTGAGCGTATGGACTTCCCATGACAGCATACTGGTGTGGGCTTCCACGGTGGGTTTGGTGCCCAGTCAGTTTAAATGTGCTTGAAGCCAAGGACAGTAGGTGACTCAGATGGTCCCCGAAGTGAGTATTTATTTATTCTTTGTTATCTGAAGATTTGTCTGAGGCAGTGGTTTTTGTCCTGCGAATGCAACCTTGATACATTTATTTTTGTTTGCACTGAGGTTGGCGCCCACACTGCAGCAGAGCAAGCCCCCCAGAAGGCATTGGAAGAGAGACATTGTAGAGATAGGGAAGCTGCCTTCTCTTTCTGATCTTGGAGAGCCTCCTAATGTTCTGTCTTCCTCCTTTTCTGAGCCATCCCCCTCATGAAGAGTGCTGGGAAGGGAGGGAGATTGTTCTGGGGAGGAGCTACTGAGACGGTGGCACAATGGGGTCCTTTCATTGCAGCAAGAATTCAAAGAGAGAAGCTTCAGGCAGTGTCTTTCTTAACTCAGTTTTGGGAGCCCCAGGTTTGGCTTCTGGAACTCTTGGACTCTTGTTTCCCATCACTGCTGGAGGAACAGGACTCATCCTGGGTTCTGAGTCTTCTGAACTGGCTGGGGCTTCCAGCAGCTGGGAGGTGTCCTGGGAAGCCTCGCTGCCGTGGGTTCCCTAGAGGAGCAGCCGCAGCCTGTCATTGGCTTGCGCCACCACTGACCACAATGGCTGTGCTAAAGCATGGTGTTTCCTTATTCACACTGACTTTATTCACCAATCAGCTAATGCCATGCTTTTCTTGGCATGAAAGCATTGCAGCTTTATTAACACAGGGATACCAAACTGAACAAGCATTCGTCTCTCACATTACATCAAATTAGCGTGTACAAAATTAATATTCCTGACCTTGCTAGTGGGAAGAGCAATCAATCTAGGGGAGGTTGTCATCCCACCGTGGCCAGCCTTCTGCAGAAGTCATGGCCATTACAGCTGCAGCCACTTTTCCTTCCCCCAGAGCCAAACCATGCCCTTCTGGACCCTCTGGCCCTTGGGTATTGCCCTGGTTTCTGAGGAGCTCCAAATCCTAGCAGTGATGCCTGGAAGGTCCCTAGTCTCCCTGGTACCATCCAAGAATGCCATTCTCTCCTTGTCCCTAGAGGCCATGGCTTCCATCATCCTAGGTGACATCTGTAGGTGACTCCAGGTGCCCAGGTGGATGGATGGAGAAGACTTGTGTTCCCCACTGAATTGTCACTTCCTGGGTACCAGGTATAAACAGTCCTCTAGAATGCTTTCTTCTCCCTGCTTATTTAATAATTAGACAGAGGCCCAACATTCAATCCAATCATATTGGTACCCCCCAGTGTGTGTTTAGCTAAGCCCCCTCCACTCCATCCCACACTTCCCCCTGCCATCTCCTCTCTCTCTTTGCACAAAAGGGAAGTCCTGCCTTCATACTGCTGCTTTGAGCCCCTCCTGGTCGAGAGCCAAGAAGGTGCACCTCCATCTTGATTTTTCATGTTCTCTGAGGGCTGGGGGAATGTGTTTGGTTAGGGGCAATCCAGGCCTGAGCATCCTTCCTGTCTGTCTACCCTTCCTACCCACCAGGGCTCCAGGCCAGGTCTAGGGGCAGCTGCCTCTGAGCAGCCCATTGTGTGGGACCTCAGGACATCTGGGGATAGCTCTAGGCCCCACATCGGGTTGTCAGACACAGCTGATATGGCAGGTGTGGTTCCCCTGAGGAAGGAATCCCCTTGCTTCATCATAGCAAGGTGTGCAACACGTTTGTACAGCAGAGAGCCCCATGTAAGCGTAACCCAGGGGCACAGTGTGTGAGGCACTTCCGTGACTCCTTTGTCAAGCAGAAATTCTTGTGTCAAATGGATCAGTTCATCCAGATTTTCCAGGTGTATTGAGAATAAGCTGAGATTTAGGCGAAATTTTCTGGGGACTTTGAGCTCTTTCGCTGACACAGAGGAAGGTGATTCAAGGCAGACGCCCAGCGGAAAGGGGGACTGGGCTCCGCCTGGAGGAGAAGGCGGCCCAGCTTGGGAGCTGGGGGCTACAGGGACAGTGGTAGCCAATCTGAGAGCCAGTGTCTGAGGTGGCTGCCCCAGCCAGCACTGTGCTGCAGGGCATCTGGCTCCAACTCCCACCCCTGGGAGTGGGGCACTGGGGATCTCCAGTCAGATCCATGCAGTTGGGTGGAGAGGGGCTGAGTCCATGGTCCTGCCCGCTTCCTTCCTAGAATTCCTATGCCAGGAACCGGGGCCTGGGGAGGAGAGCTGTGCGTGGTCAGGAGTGCTAATGCTGCAGGCGTGCGTCTGACATCGTCTCTTCCTTCCTCGCCTCCTTTCCTTGCCCTCCATTTCCCTCTCTTTTTTCTTCCCCTTTCTGTCTGGCTTTCTTCCTTTTCTGCAGCCGCCATTTTAAGGCTGCCCAGAGGGAGGAGGCACAGAACCCACAGTGGGAGCTCTCACCCCAGCACGGCTTGGTGCTGGTCTTCCCACCTCCTCCTTTCCTGAAAGGCAGCAAGGTCAGCATAGAGGGTCTGGGAGACCCAGAGGCTTTTACAAGAGGAGGGGTGACCCTAGGGGCCATCCCCTGGCCCTGCCTCCCAGATTCCCGACAGCCGCACGGCCCCTGTGCAGTTGGTGCACCTCTGTTTGCAGAGTTTCTTTAACTTGGAAAAGTCCTTTATGCCCACTCCTTATGAAATCCTTGGTTGCCTGCAAACACCTGGGAGGCGGATGTGGCCAGTTGCATCTTCCCATTCCTTCCTCCCATTTGTTGATGAAGAAACTGATGCACACAGACGTGAAGTCAGTCATCAGAGCCACAGGACTAATCCATGGCAGGGCAGAAGCTGAGAGCCAGGGCCTCCCTGCCTAACATCACGTTGTTTCCCGGAGAGAAATGTGATGCAGAAACATCAGGTCCTGCCTGGCTCCATGGCTCATGCCTGGAATCTCAGTGCTTTGGGAGGCTGAGGCTGGAGGATCACTTGAGGCCAGGAGTTCCAGAGCAGCCTGGGCAACACAGCAAGACCCCAACTCTAAGAAAAGATTGTTTTTAATCAGCGTATTGGTGCTTACCTGTAGTTCCAGCTACTAGGGAGACTGAGGTGGAAGGATCACTTGAGCCCAGGAGTTCGAGGCTGCAGTGAGCCATGATCACACCACTACACTCCAGGCTGGGCAACAGAGCAGAGAATCGGCAGGTCCTCTCCAGAGTCCAACTACTGCCCTCCTGGATGGCTCGCCACATTGGGTTGCTGTGGCTTTTGAACTGTCCCCTCCTGTCTCCTCCTGCCATTTCCTTGGGGTCTGCTCTGTTGTGGGCCCAGGTGTGAGGGAGGCAGGTAAGTGGGGAGTGAGAAGTGGTCAAGATGCCTTGTGAACATCTTGGCATTTTTCCTTGTCCAAGCGCATTCTGCAGCAGAGAAGAGGACTTCGTGCCTGCTGAGGGCTTAGGCATGTGCTGAAGTTGATTCTGGCTCTGAGGAAAGGGCAGGAGGGTCTGCAGAGACTGGTGTGCCTGAGTCCTGGAGAGTCTGCCTGAGAAAACACACCTGGCAGCCACCTTCCCAAACCATTCGACTAGTTAAATTCTTATTAAAAAACAAACAAACAAGAAACAAACAAAAAACAATAAAACACTCTTATCCTGGCGTGGTATCTAGTGCCTGTAGTCCTAGCTATCCAGGAGGCTAAGGTGGGAGGATGGCTTGAGTCCAGGAGTTTCAGGGCTGCAGTGAGCTGTGGTTGCACCACTGAACTTCAGCATGGATAACAGGGCATAACCCTGTCTCAAAAAAAAAAAATAAAGAAAGAAAGAAAAAGAAAAAAAAAATCACCCTGTGTTGTTTGAAAATCTGAGTATTCAGAGAAGCAGGAGGAAAGGAGGCCCGGAGTTCCCAGCATTAGAACGGACCCATACGGGCTCCCCTAGGTCCATCCTCTTTTACCTTGGTGGCCATCCTGAGGGCCGCTTCTGCACCAGAACTCAAGACTCCAGGCCCTCTTTGTCATAGAGTCCTTTCCAGAAAATAACCTCTTTCATCCTTGTCTCTTCTCAAATCTCCATCACCCATGTTCTCTCTCTCCATTCCTACCTCCCATGCCCCTCAGTAGCCTCTCTCTCCCCGACCCCAACCCTAGTGGGTCCTTTTCCTCTCCCATCTCTTTCTCCCTCTGTCCTCTCTCTGCTGGGCCCCCTCCTCTCTCTCTGCACCCTTCTTAAACCCGGGATGACTTGGTGGCCCCTTCCCTCTTTGGTCCTTTCTTCTCCTTTCCCTCCTTTCCCCACCTCTTCCTCTCCCTCCTGCCTCTACTCTTTCCTCCATCACAGTCACAGGGATCCTTATGGATGGATGATGACCAGAGGCACTCATTGCAGAGAGCGGTGCTCTTCTGGACTATCCCTAATAAGAAGACATGGGAAAAAGGAATCTGTAAGAAGTTTTAGCCAGTAAAGCACCTTCCCAGGCAAAACAGAGGGTTATAACTTCAGAACCTTTATTTCAGTCCAGAAAATGCTAACATTCACAGGGCAGTGTACCTGGAAATTGCATTGGGAGGCGGCACACAGCCATGCTTTCTTTTCCTTTCTTCCCACCCACACCCAGCGCCCCCTCCCACCCTGACTTGCCCATCCGTGGCCCCCGTGGCTGGAGAGTGCAGGTCCCAGCCAACACTTCCTCTTCATCTTTTGGGAGAGATTTTTAGGTGTGTGATGAAGGTAATTCCACCTTGTCCAGAAATGAATTCTGTTATGCCCCAGCTTACTGTTTTATGTTTATGTGACACACATTAGTTTCTTTTTACCTAGAGATTGAATTTAGTTAATGATGACAATAAATATTAATGAAGGTATTGGTGTCTCCAGATCCTTGATGGCCACAGTGGACTGGCTGTCTTCTCTCCCTGGACATGATATGTCTGTCATCCCTGCATCCACGGTGTGGAAGCCACACCACTGGTGAGCTGGGGGTGGGGATGCTGGATCCTCCTGGAGGGGTAGGTGTGGATCCCACTGGGGGAGTTGAGAAGGCTCTGCCTGACTGCCCACTCCTCATTCCGAGGATAGGGCGCTCCCTCCCACATGTCCTGTGTGGTCCCCTGACACTGGACTCGGGGTGTGGGTCTTAGGAGTTCAGACAAATGTCCCATCTACCTCCAGTGACTCATCCTGAGGGGCTGCAGCGGAGGGTTTGGGGTCAGAACTGGTTCCTCAGTGCAAGTGTGCTGTGGAACTAGCCAGAATCCCCGTTTCCTTGTCTGCAAAATGGAGATGATTTTTCCACCTTCCTTGACCATTGAGAGGATCAGATGCAATGAATGTATGAATGTGAACACGGGTCCTAAACTTGTTCCTATTAGGCAGGATCCGTGTTGTGTGTGTGTGTGTGTGTGTGTGTGTGTGTGTGTTTTCCCCCCGTCATGTGGGCTTCCAAGGTTGTTGGGCTATAGAACTTTGCAGAAAGCTTTCGTAAGTTTGGGAGCTTTTATTTCTCATCCATGTGTGTCTCTACCCAGGAGTCATATTCGGTTCTGTGCATGCCAAGTTCTTCGGTTCAGGCAGTTGTCTGGAAATGTGTCCTTGGCACTCAGCTCTTGAGAGATCGATGGCTGTCTTGCTGCTTTAAGCACACAGTCTTCATTGGTGGGGTAAGGAAAGTGAGATGTGTGTGGGGAAGCGGGTGCAGCCATTCCGCAGGGACTCACATCTTGAAGAGAGACTCTTTCAACAGAGGGACCTGGAGAAGCGTGGAAGGCGGGTGCCCAGTCGGCCCCTCACTTGCTAGTCCCTGATCATTCCTGAGAGCTTCTTTGCATCTTTGCAGCTGTTGGTTTGGTTTGAATGAGAACCTCCTCCCCCTCACAGTCCAGCTGCCTCTTCCATGGGCGTTGGCAGCAGAGGTTCCCATCTTATTTGCTCAAGAGAAAAGAAGGATGGCGGGATGATAATGCATTCTTTTATTTTTCTTTCACTTTCACTTTTCCTTTTTTTTTTTTTTTTTTGAGATAGTGGCTCGCTCTGCTGCCCAGGCTAGAGTACAGTGACGATCTCAGCTCACTGCAATCTCCACCTCCCAGGTTCGAGCAATTCTCATGCCTCAGCTCTCAAGTAGCTGGGACTACAGGTGCCCGCCACCATGCCTGGCTGATTTTTTGTATTTTTAGTAGAGACGGGGTTTCACCATGTTGGCCAGGGTTGTCTCAATCTCCTGAGCTCAGGCAGTACCCCAACCTCGGCCTCCCAAAGTGCTAGGATTATAGGTGTAAGCCACCATGCCTGGCCTACTTTTCCTTTTTTTTTTTTTTTTTTTAAGAACAGAATCACTCTGTCACCCAGGCTTTAGTGCAATGGTGTGATAATAACTCGCTGCAGCCTCAACCTCCTCGGCTCAAGTGATGCTCCTGCCTCAGCCTCCTAAGTAGTTGGGACTACAGGCACAGGCCACCATGCCTTGTTAATTTTTTAAAGAATTATAAAGATGGGGTCTTGCTGCATTGCCCAGGCTGGTCTTGAATTCCTGGGCTCAAGCAATTCCTTCACCTCGGCCTCCCAAATGCTAGGATTATAGACAAGAGCTACTGCACCTAGCCAATAATGCATTCCTGAAGAGGGTATTTGAGTGTGGACACAGCTTGGGGGGCTCTAATGCAAGGAGACCACCGACTGGGGTGTCTCCTCCCATCTTCCTCAGTGGTGGGTTCTGTCATCCTGTCTACCTAGAGACCCTTCCTCACAAAGTGGCATTGCTGAATGTGCCAGTCACACTCAGACAGAACTTGCCTAGGATGGACTTTGGGTCTCACCCCAGCACATCTGCTTTGCATTGGGACTGGCTGGACTCAGGATCCCCTCAGGATGTTTTGGCAGCTATTTAGGAGGTGTGAAGCAGCCGTCTAAGATATTCATTCATTCATTCATTCATTCATTCACTCATTCATTCATCCCACTGACATGTATTGAGTGGCCACTCTGGGCCAGACGGTAGGGTTGCGGCTGATATCTGCGGTGTGGGTGTGTGGGGTCTGGTCCTGACCACACAGAGCTGACAGTGTGTTGGAATCTCTGGCTGTAGACAAGTGATCCTCATGGCTAAGGGGACAAACGCTGGAGTCAAAACCCTGCCATCCCCAAGAGCCTTTTCCCTGAGGCCCGGGGAAGGATGGGTTCCTGCATTCTCCACTTTACCGCATCTGCCCCGGGGTTTCCAGCAGAGGAGGCAGCGCTAGAAAGTGGGGAGTGAGAGATCTTGGTGCATCTCAGAAGCTGAGAGGGGCTGGAGGGGAACTGGGCAAATGGTGGAGGACTCCCTTCCTTCAGGGCTGCTTTGAGGAATTTGGATGTTCTTCTAAGCCCGGTGGGAAGTTACTGAGGGTGTTATATGAGGAGGTGACATGACCAGTGCGGTGTTCTATATTAATCTCAGCAGTTTCTGCTTGGAGATGAGATTAAAGGGGCTGGGGCTGGAGTCAGGGAGTTGGTTGGAGATGGGGTGAGAGATGCTAGTGGCTGAACTGGGCCCATATGGGAGGCCGCAGAGAGGAAGGGGGGATCCTGTTGCAAAGGCTGTTACAACTCCTTGCTGGTGGACATGACCCCCCGCTCACCTCCTTGAAATGAGACAGCCACTGTCCATTGCTCACCTCCTGCGCGCAAGACTAGGGATGTAAGGTTCCCTCCCTTAGAGAATTCAGACAAGAATGCGCAGAAAGTGAAGTAGCAACAAGGAATTTAAATACTCTCAAATACTGTTGGAGACAGTTGCGGAGTTTCCCAAGGTCATATGTGATACATTGTTGGGTCCAATCGGTGGACGGTGCCTGCCCCTGGGCTACTGAAGCCAGCCTGGTGGGGACCAGGTTCTCAGCAGCCCTGCCCCACACCCCTGTTGACTTCTCACCATCTGCACGGTGACTGGAGACACCTAGTCTCTCCTCCCCTCCTTGCCTGATCCAGGGCATTCGCTGTGCCAGCTGCCAGAGCCCGCCCTTCTCTCCAGCCAGGGGTTTTGCGTATCATGCTCAGTCTAGAGAAGAAAGCACTGAGGAACGATTCCACTTGCTGAGTGTAGGTGAGGTTGGCGTTTGCAGAGAATGAACCAGATTAAGCGACTTTACAGCTCAGCTCTTTACCTTCTCAGAAGGGCCATAAAATGATAGACATGTAGCTGAGGAAGGACCTTACAAATATGACTGTGGTGCCCCGTATCATTCGGATAGGGAAATGGAGGCCTAGAGAAAGAAAACTGCACTGCTCAATGTGCGGTAACCTGCCTGGCGCTTGTGGGAGCTGGATGCGTATTTGTGGAGTGCCTTTCATCCCTTCGTTCCCTCATTTCACTGGGTCCATTTCCATTTTCTAGAACATTTTTAAAGTTCAGTAATCAAGAGTATAAATATTCCCAGAGTAGTGAAATTATTGCAAAGCATGGTGGAAGGATGGGAATTTTCCCTTTATTTTTATGTATTTATTTGTTTATTTTTGGAGACCGAATCTTGCTCTGTTGCCCAGGCTGGAGTGCAGTGGTGGGTCATGGCTGACTGCAACCTCCACCTCCCGGGTTCAAGCGATTTACCTGCCTCATCCTCGGGACTAGCTGGGACTACAGGCATGTGCCACCATGTCTGGCTAATTTTTTTGTATTTTAGTAGAGATGGGGTTTCACCATGTTGCCCAAGCTGGTCTCAAACTCCTGAGCTCAGGCGGTCTGCCTGCCTTGGCCTCCCAAAGTGCAGGGATTATGGGCATGAGCCACTGCGCCCAGCCTTTCCCTTTATTTTAATGTGGAGGTGAGAACCAATGGGTAAAAGTCTTAGGCTCCACCTAAGGAAATACTTCTCACCTTCAGATCGGAAAAGAAAACGGTCATTTGAACAGGGAGTGAGGCCCACGTCATGACCATGAGGGTGTGCGTTTGTAAGGACCTGGGGTGTGCGGTGAGGCTTCCAGGACCCAGTTCTCTTTGGCACTGGAGCCTTTTAATTCTCCTCTGAGTTGGATCTTGTTCCCACCAGGGAGGTTGAGAGGTTGGCCTTTTCTTTCCATATCAATTTCCTTCTCAGTCAGCAGACTAATGACATTCTGACCCTGCTGTGTAATTTACAAAGCATATCAGAGCGTGTTGTGGGCCAGCCCAGGACAGGAGCTGGTCACGTCATTCATGGTGCCTGTGTTGGGGAGGAGTGCTCCGGACAGCTTGGGCTGAGTTCGTGCTTGTGCAGTGGGGGTGGGAAAGGCTCTAGCCATGGGGAGACGCATTGCCCCTGGGTGGGAGGTGGGCTGGCAGAGCCCCTGGGTTTCCCACTCACCTGGTGGCCTTCACCCACAGAGGACTCTTTCATGTCCACTATTGGCTCTGCTTCTTCTGGCTGCTGGTGTCCTCTTGTAGTGGCTACTGTGGGGCCATTTCTCTTGCAGACTTAATTTCATGGGAGCTACTGTAATAGGAGCAAAATCCCCAGGGTGTGGGGTTTGCATTGCAGACTGTGGCTCCAGGAGGCATCTTCAGGAAAGAAGGGGCTTTGATATCTTCACCCATCTACACAGACCTGGGCATTTCCTTGAGTCTCAGTGGGAGGGACACCAGCCATGGGATTTCCTCCTCTTTCCCTGTTTACAGTGAAACCGTACTATGGAAACATCATGTATGCATGCACCCAGTGCACTTCTGCAGACAGTGGGCTGTGTCTAGCTAAACCCAGCCTACCCTGCTCCAGCGGTTCCCCAAGAGGATTATAAGACAGGTTGCAGACCCATCTGGAATCTCTGACCTCAGTCATACTGTGTGCCCCAGCTCGGGTAACAACCCATCCTTCGGTTTGCACAAGACTTAGTGAATTGCCAGGATGCAGGACGTTCAGTGCTGAAACCAGGACAGGTCCAGGCAAATTGGGACACTTGGTTATTCTTCGTCGGCTGTTCTTCCTCCAGGACCGCCACCCCATTGGAGTTTTGAGTCCAGATATTTCTAGAATGTGCTGCACGCCGAGGGAGTCTGTTGGGGGGCAGGTGGGGGAGAGTGCGATGTCTTCTTTTCTTTTTCTTTTTCTGTTCTTTTTCCAACACATGCATTCACAGTCTTCATTGTGACTAGCATAGGAACCTCTACTGGTCAGCGCTGTATTTTCCTAAGCATTTGGTCCTGGCCCTAGGAACACAGCTTTCGCCATCTTTATTTGTCATCTCAAAGTGCATGGCCTCAAACTTGAGGTTCCTCATAGCACTTCACACTCAGCTGACCGCAGCAGGGCACTCTCTTGTGGTCATTTGTAAAGAACACCCACAGCTCCTGGACAAGACTCTTGCTTAGTAGTTGGCAAATGAGCAGACGTATCCCCTTCCTGCAGCTGGTGTGTGTACCTGGGACAGTTCCCATTCAAGTTCACATTACATCAGTGTTGGGATTCCATGTGTCTTGGCGTCGGAATCTTGGCACTCAAAGGAGGGGGCTTAGGAGCAAAAGACTCACACTTGTCCTGGAAGGAATGAGGGGACCTACCTGTTTGGCTTCAAGGGACTAATTTCACTCTTTTTGTTTGTTTGTTTGTTTATCGTTATTGTTGGTTTGTTTTCTGATGTGAAATGGAGCAGGGGCAAATCTTTAAAGTTGGTGGAGTCAATTCCACAAACAAAGCTTCCCTTCCTTTCTTAAGAGCTTTTTGTAGAAATCAGCCTTGCCATTCGCACTGCACCATTCCAACCATCTAACACACTTCACCACTGGCCTTTTGAAGCAAACAAGTATTTAGAAGCTGACAGGACAAAGTCACTTTATTTCCCCTTTTCCTTTACCTTGAAATTGTTCCTAGCCACAGGGCTGGCCACGCCTCACTGTCCAAAAAACTATCCTGATGCAGTATGCAGTGGCAGATCAGTTTAGTAAGGAATAACCCAAATCACTGAATGCAAGAGAATGAAAAAAAAAAAAAAAATCACCCTGTTGCATTAACACTAGTATTCTCTGGGCTCTGCGTCTCTGGACGTGCATCTTCCAGAACCTGCAGGCGCGTGCGTGGCCTGCCCTCCACCTGTGTGGGAATGCATGCTGGATTTACATCCCAGCTACATCGCTTCCAGAAAGACAGGATCTCTGTTGGATGCCCATGAAGCTTATACTGAGTAAATATTGACAAAGTAGTCTAAAGAGCAAACACTTTGACATTTGTAAGGTCCACTGGAAGGTCTTGTATATATTTATACAGCAGGAATGAGCACCGAATACCAATTTTCCTGAACTTGTTCTGACATAATTCTGCATGGAGAGTGTGTGTGCGCAGGTGGCTGAGAACGGCTGAGTGTTCACGTGGGGGACAGGGCTGGGGGCTGGGTGGTAGCCGGTCAGGGTATCTCCTCTCAACTGGAATGAACCCACACCTATCCCTGCCAGGAAACTTACCTCTAAGCTCTTCTGAGACCTGCTTTTCCAGAAGGAAGAAAGAAAAAAAAAAAGCCACAAAATCTTGTTTTTCCTTTATTACAATGGACGTACTTTTCTTTTTACTTGGTAAAAATTTTATTGATGTTTTTATACTTTATATTTATTAAAGATTGAGCCTCAAAAATGTAATGAGTAAAAACTGCTTGCTTAATTTAAATTGTGAATCTGTCTGTTAAGAAATGCATTAGGGGTAGGAGAAGCATAAGACATATTAATTGACAGACAGGAACTGCTGTCTCTGAGGTTGATACAAGTAATTTATTACTTTAGAAATGAATGCCACCTCCAGAATGTGCTTCATTAATTTCAAATTTAGTTTTAATTTCAAGCTGTTGCCCCTTGAGAAGAATAAGGTGGCAAATTATGTTTGAAGAGCAGATTTTTTTTTTTTTTTTGCTCCAAAGAAACACCACATTTTAACTATTTAGTTTTACAAATACATGTGCCCATCGGGGTTGCTGTGTTTTCCTGAGAGCCCAGAACGTATTCTAGGTAAGATCAACACGTACTAATGCTTTTTTTTTTTCTTTCTCTCCTTCTCCCTCTCTCTCATCATTCCATCCTACCTGGCTCTCTTTCCCACCTGTTATCATGGCAGCCTATGTTTCCGAGGAGTTAAAGGCTGCTGCCCTGGTGGATGAAGGTTTAGATGCAGAGGAGCATACGGCAGATGGAGAGCCCTCAGCCAAGTACATGTGCCCGGAGAAGGAGCTCACCCGGGCCTGCCCCAGCTACCAGAACTCCCCGGCCGCTGAGTTTTCCTGCCACGAAATGGACAGCGAGTCTCACATCAGTGAGACCAGTGACCGAATGGCTGACTTTGAAAGCGGCTCCATCAAGAACGAAGAGGAGACCAAGGAGGTCACGGTCCCACTGGAAGACACGACCGTGTCGGATAGCCTGGAGCAGATGAAGGCCGTGTACAACAACTTCCTCTCCAACTCCTACTGGTCCAACCTCAACCTCAACCTGCACCAGCCCTCCTCGGAGAAGAACAACGGCAGCAGCAGCAGCAGCAGTAGCAGCAGCAGCAGCTGTGGCAGCGGGAGCTTCGACTGGCACCAGAGCGCCATGGCTAAGACGCTGCAGCAGGTGTCGCAGAGCCGCATGCTCCCGGAGCCCAGCCTCTTCAGCACCGTGCAGCTGTACCGGCAGAGCAGCAAGCTCTACGGCTCCATCTTCACGGGGGCCAGCAAGTTCCGCTGTAAGGACTGCAGCGCCGCCTACGACACCCTGGTGGAGCTGACGGTGCACATGAACGAGACGGGGCATTACCGCGACGACAACCACGAGACCGATAACAACAACCCCAAGCGCTGGTCCAAGCCTCGCAAACGCTCCTTGCTGGAAATGGAAGGGAAGGAAGATGCCCAGAAGGTGCTGAAGTGCATGTACTGTGGCCACTCCTTTGAGTCCCTGCAGGATTTGAGTGTCCATATGATCAAAACAAAACACTACCAAAAAGTGCCTCTGAAGGAACCCGTCACTCCTGTCGCCGCCAAAATCATCCCTGCCGCTCGGAAGAAAGCTTCCCTGGAGCTGGAGCTCCCCAGCTCCCCGGATTCCACAGGTGGAACCCCCAAAGCCACCATCTCAGACACCAACGATGCACTTCAGAAGAACTCCAACCCTTACATCACGCCAAATAACCGGTACGGCCACCAGAACGGGGCCAGCTACGCATGGCACTTTGAGGCCCGGAAGTCGCAGATCCTGAAGTGCATGGAGTGTGGGAGCTCGCACGACACCCTGCAGGAGCTCACGGCCCACATGATGGTCACTGGCCACTTCATCAAGGTCACGAACTCGGCTATGAAAAAGGGGAAGCCCATTGTGGAGACGCCCGTCACGCCTACCATCACAACCCTGCTGGACGAGAAGGTCCAGTCCGTGCCCCTGGCGGCCACCACCTTCACGTCCCCCTCCAATACACCTGCCAGCATCTCCCCAAAACTGAATGTGGAGGTCAAGAAGGAAGTCGACAAGGACAAAGCGGTCACCGACGAGAAACCCAAGCAAAAGGACAAGCCTGGCGAAGAAGAGGAGAAGTGTGACATCTCTTCCAAATACCATTACTTGACTGAAAATGACTTAGAAGAGAGTCCCAAGGGGGGGCTCGATATCCTCAAATCCCTGGAAAACACAGTGACATCCGCAATCAACAAGGCCCAGAACGGCACTCCTAGCTGGGGGGGCTACCCCAGCATCCATGCCGCCTACCAACTTCCCAACATGATGAAGTTGTCCCTGGGCTCGTCGGGGAAGAGCACGCCCCTGAAACCCATGTTTGGCAACAGTGAGATTGTCTCCCCGACGAAAAACCAGACCCTGGTGTCTCCACCCTGCAGCCAGACGTCCCCCATGCCCAAGACTAACTTTCATGCCATGGAGGAGCTGGTGAAAAAGGTCACTGAGAAAGTTGCCAAAGTGGAGGAGAAGATGAAGGAGCCGGATGGGAAGCTTTCCCCGCCCAAGCGGGCCACTCCCTCCCCGTGTAGCAGCGAAGTCGGGGAGCCCATCAAGATGGAGGCGTCCAGCGACGGGGGCTTCCGAAGCCAGGAGAACAGCCCCAGCCCCCCACGGGATGGGTGCAAGGATGGGAGCCCCCTGGCGGAGCCGGTGGAGAACGGGAAGGAGCTGGTGAAGCCCCTGTCCAGCAGTTTGAGTGGCAGCACGGCCATCATCACCGACCACCCGCCCGAACAGCCTTTTGTTAACCCTTTGAGCGCCCTGCAGTCAGTCATGAACATTCACCTGGGCAAGGCCGCCAAGCCCTCCCTGCCTGCCCTGGACCCCATGAGCATGCTTTTCAAGATGAGCAACAGCCTGGCGGAGAAGGCCGCCGTGGCCACCCCGCCGCCCCTGCAGTCCAAGAAGGCAGACCACCTCGACCGCTATTTCTACCACGTCAACAACGACCAGCCCATAGACTTGACAAAAGGGAAGAGTGACAAAGGCTGCTCCTTGGGTTCAGTGCTTCTGTCACCCACGTCCACAGCCCCGGCAACCTCCTCATCCACGGTGACAACGGCAAAGACATCTGCCGTCGTATCATTCATGTCAAACTCGCCGCTACGCGAGAATGCCTTGTCAGATATATCCGATATGCTGAAGAACTTGACAGAGAGCCACACGTCAAAATCCTCCACTCCTTCCAGCATCTCCGAGAAGTCTGACATTGATGGGGCCACTCTGGAGGAGGCTGAGGAGTCGACGCCTGCCCAGAAGAGGAAGGGCCGCCAGTCAAACTGGAACCCCCAGCACCTCCTGATCCTCCAGGCCCAGTTTGCCGCCAGCCTCCGGCAGACCTCGGAAGGGAAGTACATCATGTCAGACCTGAGCCCCCAGGAGCGGATGCATATCTCCAGGTTCACCGGGCTGTCCATGACCACCATCAGCCACTGGCTGGCCAACGTGAAATACCAGCTTCGAAGGACAGGTGGAACAAAGTTCCTCAAAAACTTGGACACTGGCCACCCCGTCTTCTTTTGTAACGACTGTGCGTCTCAAATCAGGACTCCTTCCACGTACATCAGTCACCTAGAATCACACTTAGGCTTCCGGCTACGGGACTTATCCAAACTGTCCACCGAACAGATTAACAGTCAGATAGCACAAACCAAGTCACCGTCAGAAAAAATGGTGACGTCCTCCCCCGAGGAGGACCTAGGGACCTCCTATCAGTGCAAACTTTGCAATCGGACCTTTGCCAGCAAGCATGCTGTTAAACTTCACCTTAGCAAAACACACGGGAAATCTCCGGAAGACCACCTTCTGTATGTCTCTGAGTTAGAGAAGCAGTAGCATTTGCTTTTGATAGAAGGGACTGCAGTTTGCTTTGAGGGAAACTGTGGAAGGCACCTTCAGGCCCCCCCTCTGACTTGTTGTTCTTGGCACATGTTCTTATTTTAACTGCAGAGAATCACTCTGGGCTGGACCGTTTTGTATAACTGTACAGTGTTTAATAGAGGTGCATAATCAGCTGTTGTTACTGGTAAAATATGAAGGTTAAAATGCAGTGGTAAGTGTTTGGAACTTTGTGTAAATGGGATTTAGTTGTGAGCATCCTGCCGATGCTTCAAGCTGCATGCATTAACAGACAGTTTAATTAAGCATTTATAACGAAATCAGGCACACTTTTTCCACGAGACTCGAGTGTGCTGGCATTTCTCACCCTTTCATCTTTAGCCCTCTGAGTACTTTGAAGCACTTTTGCATTAATTTGGTTAAAAAATAAAATAAAATAATAATAATGTATGAAGCTCTGTTTTTTAAACTCCTTACCAGCTTAGTTATAATGAATAATATGAACCTCCATTTATGCAGGTCTGCAGGGGTATAACACGCCTTGAAATTTAAAAGAATATTATTTTCACATTGAAACATAGATGTATATATTGTATAGATTTCAGACTCTCTTATGAAAAAAATGTGATTGTGGTTAAATGACCTTTTTCTTGCATTTATAGCAACAGTGTTTTATGCACCTGCTGTGCTCTGGGCATAAGCTGTGCCTATGTATAGTGTATATTTCTTTTTTTCTTTTTTTTTTTTTTTAAGGTCTATGGGTTTTGTTTTTTACATGCAAACATTGTAAATTATACAGAAGATACCACAGATAGCATTTATAAAGTATACAGAAACATTATCTGAAAGCAAAGTATGATAGTTTGTTTTGCTATACAGTACATCTATATTGATAGAGGTTCATGTTTAAATTATACATATTTATTAGCATCGTATTATCATTTGTTTTGAGCAGTCTGAATAAACGAGACCGGGAAAATCATCCCTGGCAGGCATCATAACTATTTTGCACATGATTTTTAAAGGTATTTATTAGAAATCAAAGAACGCTCAAAATAAACTCAGTGCTCAAAGGGTTAAGTCTATTTGAAAAGGTTAAAAAAAAAAAGAACAAAAAAAAAGAACTTGTACTGTATTTCCTAAACATTGATAAAGCCTTTAAAATGTTTGTACTGTAATACTTTGCTTAAAAGTCACGAGGCATTCTGTGATCCAACCTCTTTCACTTATTTATAAGCCCTCTTGGTTGCTATTCCATATTGTAGGATGCCTTTCTATTTCAATTGGTAACTTTCTGTTTTGTTCTTCCTAATTATTCTCCCAAGATCCCACACTGCAGCTTTATCTTTAGGCTTATGAAAGGTAACCCGTGGTTACCGGCTCTCCAAGTGATTCTGTTCTTCTCCATTTTTGGCAGTTAATTTGCAGAAGTAACTGACAGCTGACACCATATGAGAACCTTTGTATAAAATATTGGCATGTAAACAGCACAGACACCGTAACACACTCTGTGCCCTGTTTGGTTGTTGACAATGAAGCACCATTATGTGACTCTTCATATAACCCTTTTTTCTACGGCAGCATTAAAATTGTCTTTTTGCTATAATTTTGTGTTGCGTTCACAATTATGTCTGAAATGTGCTACGACTAACGAGCACATTAAAATTAAATTGTATGCGATCTGTTTATGACGGAGCTGGTTGCTGCGGCTGCCAGGTGCTGGCAGTCGGAAGCTGTGCGTAAATCAGGGGGAGTTTTAGTGAACTTTGGCGTTTGGAGAGCGGGGAGCACTTACTCAGAGGCAGCTTGAATAGGATCTGCACCGAGAATAAACATTCACAAGAAAGGAAGACTTGCCTATAAGGTTAGATGCTCAGTACAGAAGGGATATTGCCAGACCCCCAGATCAGAGCTTCCGGTCACACCTGGTGACCTGCAGGGGGGGCTGGGGTTTGATCTCCCTTCTGGATGCTCGGGGGTGAGGGGCCTGCGCTGTCGAGGAGGCTGATGGGAAAAAAAGCTTTGGAAGGGTGACTCCTTCCTGTTGACTCAGGATTTTCAAACAGCGGGAAACAGAACCAGTCGGGTCAGACAGACTTTGGGGTCCCAAGGTTCTCCCTCCTGTATTAAGACAGCCACAGATAAGCAGGCAGGGGGGTTGTGGGAGGAGACTGAACCCATCCACCGGAGGAGGGGGAGAGCATTTATATGATAATCACAAGCTTTTATTAGCCCCGGCAAATCATGCCAACAAAACGCTGGGAACATCATGTAAAATTGTAAAATACCTTTATTACTATATTCAAACTACTCTTGCAGTTATGCAGAATCATAGCTCCTAACCTAGAATTATACAAATGAGAGATGTATTACATCCATGTAATACATAAAACACCTCAACTTAAAAAAAAAAAAAAGAAAAAGAAAAAAACCTCTTTTATTAAAAATTTAAATTAAGCCCTTTCAGAGATGTTCGGCAACACGCCTACGGTTTTTCCGCTCATCCCCACCCCTTTTTCTCAAGAGAAGTCCAAATTTTTCTGTCTACTCTATTTTCTCTCGGCATTCCATCTTTCTCCGGGTTTTTAGGGAGAAACTCACTACAATTTAAAATGAGTTTTTTTGGCAAATAGAGATTACTGTGCTAGCTAAGCTCTTGCCTTGGGATGTGGGCACACAGGTGGATTTTACGGACAGGCAGGGAAGAATGCAGGTTCCCTTCCTGGTGCAGGGCCTGTGCCAGGCCCCATCTTTTCTGTGGCCAGCCCTGGTTCTTTTCTGGCCCATTCTTTGTCCTACTGACCTTTACCTGGGAGGAGCTGAAGGACACGTATGCTTCCCTCCTGGACCGGCTCCCCACAGAACGCATCTCAGGGGACAGACATCCTCCCTCCCGTGCCTTCTGCATCTTCACATCCTGAAGCCCAGATTTCCACTCTTGAATTTTTCACAGGTTAAATATAGCATCGGTTTATTAGAATCCAAAGTCCTGCATCTAACAGATTAAACTGACAACACTTCCATCACCACCAGGGCCCATGTGGCTTGAAGGGAGATGGGATTTGTACGAGTGACGGCGGAACCCCGCTCTTGACAGTTTGGGAGAAGGACTCGACACACTCTGCCCATCTCCTCCTCACCCCAGTCCCAGGATCATCTTCTGGGCTTTCCAATTTGGGGGTCGGTGTGGGGATTTACAAGCCAAGGTAGGCCTCAGATTCTCTTGCTCGTTTGACACCTTGGGCGTTTAGCCAGGAAAGGACTGCTCATATTCATGGGGGTCCATGAATTAATTTTACCTCTAGGGAAACATCAGAATTGGGCAGTAGGGCTCTAGGCATGAATGCAAACCTCACTTGGCACAATAACAACCCCATAAACCAGGCAGCAGGGCGGATATGACTTGTTGGGATCTCACCCTACTTGGAAATCCAGGGCCATTTTGTCCTGAGGTTACCAAACCCTTGCCTGTCTAAAGATTGGGCCACTATCCAGAAGAACCTTCCACCCCTAGCCCAGAATGGCCCTGGTTTCCCTGAGATAAAACAGGAAGATGTAAAGTCTCACTCCGCGTCTGTTGTAGTTGTGCTCACGTTCTGTGGTTGCTGTTGCGAGAGTGAATGGAGGAAGGCATTGGTCGCCCAAGTCAGGCCTTTAAATGGGTGCAGGGAGGAGGGGGGATGTTACCAAGGGAGGGAGGTTTTAATCACAGGTGCACAGGTGACCCTGACCTCACCCCGCCCAAGCCCCGGCTTGCTGCAGTCCTACTGTATATCTTCCGACCATCACATTTACGCAGTATCTTAAAATAACATTTGTGATAAATGTGCAATTTAACTAATTTATGGTGCTATGATGTGCTCAGGGCTACATGCAAGATGAAAATCTTAAATGGAGCTTGAACAGCTCACTTCACAACAAGAAATCAATATGCCACATCTTAGCGATTCACTGCAGTCAACATTTAGCAAAAATATCAGTGATGTATCTTTAAGTTTTAGGCAGCAAGAATTCTATAATTAACCAAAATCCTTACATGTAAGTTAGAGAGGGTTGGTTAGGATGAGGACCCAATCTCCCTGGCATCTCTGTTCTATTTGCATTCTGCAAAAGGAAAAAAATATATATATATTGATAACCACCAAACAGGCCCTTCTCTGCCCTGCGCTCAGACAGAGGTGGTATGTCCACAGCCTTCCCAGCTGAGTTCCGGGCAGCAGTCTCCGTGGTGCCTTCCTCAAGTTCCGACCATTCCAGCTAGGAATGGTCCCCAACCCCTGACCACCTACAGTTCCACAGATGTGGTGACAAAATACTTAGAGAGGTAAAAAGGCCCCCTAAGTGGTCCAGCTCCATCTTGAGGAAGCAGGATTCTGAAGACAGAAACCCGTCAGTGGCAGAGAGACAGGAACTGACAGGAAGCCAGGCTGCATCAAACAAGTCCGGGATGAAAACGATCCTCTTTAGACATTTCCAAGTCATCTAATAAAAATTTTTTTTTTAAATAAATCCAATGATTTTTTTTTTTTCCAAATTCATCTGCCACAGTCCTTTTGAGATTGGAAAATTGCAATCGCGTTTCATTCTGTTGACTGTTTAGCAGGAAAATAATACACTTTGTATTAGAGGAAGCAATCATATCACTGAAAACATGCAAACTCCAACACTGCTCTTTAATAATAAATACTTTAACTTTAAAATAATAGCTATTATCGTCTTAGCGAATGGAGAAATTACCATCTTTACTCTGCCAGATAGTTATTCTTTTGGTAATGGAAACATGAGCCTCTTTCTCCCTGGGGATTTATTAGTGAGCACGTGTAATCTTTGGCAAAGGCAGCCTGAACATACATTTTCTCCTGGGACCCTGTGCTGGTGGATGCCTTTCAGCATTCAGCTGACCTCAGAAAACAGAGAAAGGGTGCTCAGACTTGGACCTCCATGCAGTGCCAGGGCTCACTGGCCTTTGCAAAATACACTATAGTTAGCTCTGGAAATAATCTGGCTCATTTGGGTAGGGCTTCAGCACTGTGTCTTAGCATAAAGTTTCAGGGAAGACAACCTCATCTGTGACAGAAGCGACCCCACCTTCCCGCGTGCCGTGTGGCAGCTTTGTTGCAGCCAAGGGCTGGATTACGGGTGTCACTGCAGAGCAGCAATCAAACCTAGGTGTTTTTTTTTTTTTTTCCAGGGAGTTTGCTTATTTTTCTCGCACTCCATTGAGTTTCCACAAGCCAGGGGGAGACGCTGTTTGACTCACGGGCGCCATTTTTCTGTCCCTAAGGATTTGACAGGAGGCGACCCCCAGGAGGATTTTAAAGGCCAGAGAACCCTGGAACCGGTGGGCTTTCACGGTTCCAAAGCCCTGCATCCCAAAGCTCTAGATGATTCTGAGCCACATCCCCTGCCCTGCCAAGACAATAGATTAGCCAAATGGTTGGTTAGTGGCCTGACAGTCCATGAAGGCTGGAGCCGTACCAGACAGTCTAATGATGACTCAGTCCAGGTACTGCTGCGGACACCAGGGGTGGCTTAGGTAAGTCCACAGCTTCTGGAGGCTCAGCACTGGGGTGTCAGTGCCCCACCTCTGGTCCAAAAATCCAGGTTTAAAAAAAATTAAATTCTAACAGTAGCAGATCAGAGATACTGCTTTTCTGCAACCTTTGTATAATGTCAGGTACTGACATATTCTTAATAAATCATTCCTGATGATTAAGGTGATAAGAAAGGTGATCCTTTTCCAGAGATTAACATCCACAATTAGCCAACTCAGGAAGTAGGATACATATACTTACCTTCTAACCTGTGCTGTCCAATATAGTAGACACTAGCCACATATGACTATCCAGGTTTAAATTAAATTAAAATTTAGTTCATCAGTCAGTCATACTAGCCACATGTGACTAGCAGCTACTCGTTGGAGAGCAGACACAGAACATTCCCATAATCATAGAAAGTTCCATTGGAAGGCCAGGCACAGTGGTCCATGCCTGTAATCCCAGCTCTTTGGGAGGCTGAGGTGGAAGAATCACTTGAGGCCAGGGGCAACATAGTGACCAACCTGGGCAACATGGTTTTGTCTCTACAAAAAAATAAAAAATAAAAATTAGCTGAGCATGGTGGCCTGCACCTGTAATCCCAGGCACTTAGGAGGCGGGGCTGGGAGAATCTCTTGAGCCCAGGAGTTTGAGGCTGCAGATTGTGATGAGAGAAAGAAAGAGAGAAGAAAAAGAAAGAAAGAGAGAGAAGGAAGGAAGGAAAGAAGGAAGGAAGGAAGGAGGGAGAAAGAAAGAGAGAAAGAAGAGAGAGAGAAAAAAGAGAGAGAGAGAGGAAAGAAAAGAAAAAATTTCCATTGGATATTGGACAGTGCTTTCTATACCATGATTTACAAATCAGTTTCCTGGGTAAGAGCTCACACCTCAGTGATGTAAGCGTGTTTCCAGTTCATGAGTATTTCTAAAAATCCTTATCCTACCAATATGGGCACAGACAACATTCTCACATGCTAATATCTCTGATCAAAGCCAAGGACACACATAATTAACCTTGAGCATAAAATTATAAACAGAAGTGCAGGCATCGGTGTATGAAGTTGCAGATCATTCTCCCTGCTGTGGATATGATCTGGGCTGCAAACTCCAAAGCCCACAGATCTGATGGATGTAGTCGTGACCTTGCTCTGCCCTTAGTCAGTGATGAATCAGGCGGTCCCTGTGCTGTTCTTTGCGCCCCACGACTTGGAGACAGACTTGGCTCCATGACCGGCATGGCTGTCAGCCCCCATGCATGGGTACTGGGACTCCCTGCCCCAGGCACCGCTGCAGACCCCATTAGGCCTCTGTCCTGGCCTTTGAAGCCCCAGGCATCGGCAGAGGAGACCATCCTGCTTTCTTTTAAAAAATTAAAAGATATAAATGGGACTTCGGAATGACTTCTTAAATTTGGGGGGGTTAAGTTTTTAAATTATTGCATTTCAACATTTCACTTTCGTTTTTTTCTTCCACAGCAGGAATCCAGGGACACATTTATGACCGTCATAATTGTGAGTTAGAGATCTCCCAGGCCAAGTGAAATGAAATTATGAGAAACTGAAATCTGTTTTAATTGGAGCATTTATGGAAAAAAAGAAGTCAGTGTGGCTGCTTTTTTTTTTCCTTTATGTGATTCTCTTGTTCATGGCCATACCTGTGTCCAGAAATCAGGGCTAGGTAAACTTGAGCCAAGAGACAGCTGGGAGGAAAAGAGAGAGAATGAGATAGGTGTGTCTGTCGGGAAGGAGTCATTTTCTTAGTTTAAAAAAAAATGGAGGTACAGTCGCTGGAGTTCCGCCTCAGTGACCATGAAACCGAGTCGGCAAAAGCTGAAGGACCCGGCTCCTGAAAGCCTCATCAGGGCTTGTCATTGCTCTAATGAATATCATTTAAATTGCTTTGTATATTGGTGGAGTTTGGATGTCGATTTAATTTGTGCATGTGTTTGAGTTCTTCTGCTTGGCTAGGCTAACAGAGAAGCAGCCGCCTAATGAAAACTGAGTTGGTGACAGTGTGATGAGCTGCAACCCAGTCAAATGAGTTTGAAGGGCTGCTATGACAGCCCTCAGAAAGAAGTGCATGTGGCTGAAGATAGAAGAAGGCGGCTTTCCTGCAATGTGTGGACGTGCTGGGCAGCAGGGGCTGCTCCGTGAAGCTGAGGTTACTGGGGATAGCACCTCTGGGGACCTCGCTCAGCCCAACCCACCCTCTCTCTAGCGGGTGCTGAGCTTGGGGCACAAGAGATGGTGTCTATTGAACTGGGATCTCAGGAATTCTCCCCTCCCTGTGTTGAAATGGCACGTGGATGGATTTGCCAGGGGAGGCAGCCGTAAAGGTGAGACTCAGAGCCCATTTCTCCAGCAAGCCTTCCAGCCGAGATCGTACAGGAGGTCCTTCCTTATGTTTTGGTTACCCAAGAAAGCAGAGGCCTTCTCCCACATTGCTTTCAACCCAAGGAGTCGTGTCCTGATATTCTTCTCGGGTGGCACAAGCTCACCTCACTACTTTCTTCTTGTATCTGTCTCCCCAGCCATCCTGGGAGGGAGAAGGGCTGTAATCTCTGTAATGCCCATTCATAGATGAGGATTAGGGGATCAATGTCCTGGCCTGGGCCCCACAGTGTGAATCAGGAAGATCAGCCAGGCCTCTGTTTTCAGCAGCTTTAGAAACACGGAGCATCCACCCAGTGACAGCCTTACCCAACCCTCCCAACCCCTATCTCCAAAAGGGCCATGGTTCTGGAAGGAGTTTGACATTTGGCTCTTGTGTTTCAGTGAGACTAGGGCTTGGGTCTCCTGGGGCTCTGGTTTCATGAGAAGCACCCTGCCAACCCAGATTTTCCTGGGGGTACTGCACCAGTGGGTGGTCCCGGGGAGAAAGAGAGCACATAAAAGAAATTCAATTTCCCTGCTGTATTAGTCTGTTCTCACACTGCTAATAAAGACATACCCAAGACTGGGTAATTTATAAAGGAAAGAGGTTTAATGAACTCACAGTTCCACATGGTTAGGGAGGTCTCACAGTTGTGGAGGAAGATGAAGGAGGCACATCTTACATGGTGGCAGGCAAGACAGTGTGGGCAGGGGAACTCCCATTTATAAAACCATCAAATCTCGTGAGACTTCTTCACTATCACAAGAACAGCATGGGAAAGACCCACCCCTATGATTCAATTACCTCCCACCAGGACCCTCCCATGGTACATGGGGATTATGGGAGCTACAATTCAAGACGAGATTTGGGTGGGGACCCAATCAAACCATATCACCTGCCTTCTTACTGCACTTGTCAAAGGTGTGGCCATTGAACAGATGACTCCTACCTTCACTCTGCTCTCTCCAGCTTCTCATCTCAGCCTTCTCAAATGTTTTCAATATCCGCATTCTCAACAAGCTCAGCATAGTGCTCGGCAACAGTGATGCCAAAGGAGAAGTTGCTCTGAAAACCTGGCCACAGCCTCTGCTCTCTAAATGCCCTCTACCCTCACCCCTGTGTGACTTCCTTCCAAGGGGCAAGTGGGGACAAAGAGCTTCTGAAGTCCAGGAAAAAAAATGGGCTTATTCTCCTAAATGGGACTAAAAAGTCAGAGATGTGAGGCACCCACCAGAAAGACCCTTCCCTCTCTTTCTAGCAGCCAAGAGATGGGGGAAGGGTGGATGGAGTGGGGGCAGGGGAAGCAAGGAGATGCTGAGGAGATGGTGCCTTGTGGTTGGGCCTGATGGAGGCTCTGGGGGCATGGGTAGGGAAAGGAGTGGTGGGGGATGGAGGGAGCTTCCGGACTCCCAGAGAATGAGTGAGGGCAGGGCCTGCAAGGGACTTGACCACCATGACCCATTTGAACATGGGGGGCCTATGGTTTTCTTCTGAGAGAGGGTCTGAGGAGCTTTCCCCCAAGACACGTGGGGGCCCAGCTGGGTCTCCTGGACCCTGCACAATTCTCAGGCAAGGGTGAGCTCTCATCTTACCTGTGCAGGCTGCGAGAAGGCCCTCAGGCCCTGTGTCGTCACCAAGAACAAGAAGAAAATTCCTAAGACCTGCCTTTGCCTTTCATAAGTTTGGAGTCAAGCTGGAGAGAGGAGACATGTGTGTAGTCAGCAGTCATGCCAAGTCAGTGACAACACACAAGGAATGAACAACACGATTAGGCAGAAAACAAAGTGAAATTGCAAGGCTCAAACCCTGAAGCTTGAAGTGGGTCAGCCAGGAGCGCTTCTTTGGGCCGGACAGGGCCTGAGCTGGACCTTGAAGGATGGATGCCACTTGAGCTTGCAGAGAAGGGAGGGCGTTGGAGGGCTGGCCCTCTCCTTGGTGGAAACTACAGGGCCTTGGTCCCTAGATATCCCTTCTGGTGCTGCTTTTGAGATGGTGAGACTGATGGTATCACTTGTCACATCCTAGGGAGTGCCTTCTGAATCGTCCGAAGCAAAATATCACCATGACCATTTTCGAAATAAATGCATTTTATTCTCTTCCAGTGTGATGCTCAGATGGGGATTTATTAGAACTTTATACCACAGGTTTTTTTTTTTTTTTTGGAGACAGGGTGTTCCTCTGTTGCCTTCCTGGCTCTGCCTGAAGGTCGGGTTCAAGCTGTGTGTTTGGGGTTATGGTCTGGGATGAAAAGGGTCCTGTTAATGGGCTGGTAGGTGATTCTTTGTGCATCTTGAATAATGTCTGACCTCAACTTGCAAAAGGGGGAATAAGCCCCAGTGTGAACTTCTCAGATTCCTCAGGGAGTGGCGCCCCTGATTCAAGGACTTCAGGTGGTGCAATCATAGCTTACTGCAGCCTTGAACTCCAGGGCTCAAGTCATCCTCCTGCCTCGCCCTCCCTAGTAGGTGGGACCACATGCAGGCACCACCATACTCAGCTAATATTTCTTTCTTTGGTAGAAACGGGGTCTCATTATGTTGACCAGGCTAGGTATGCCAGTTTCTTGACCATTTAGGGGTTGCAGGCCCTTTGAGAGATACAGTCTCTCTCCTCAGGAGAAAGTGGATGCAAGCGCCTACATGCATTTGCTTAAGTGTAGGGGGACATGGGCTCCCTGAAGTCCACCTCTAGGCCTTCGTGGTGGATCCCGGTTAACAAATGATACTCTCCACTGCTTTTCAGAACCTGTGACTCACAGGACAACTGTTCTTCTCCAGGCTCAGGGGCCAGGGGTGCTCGTCAAGATGCTGTCAGCAAGAATTTGCTCAGGATCTTAAGCAAAGAAAGGGATTTGGGCTCCTGTGACTGAAGTCCAGGATAAGGGGCTTTAGGCCCAATTGGACATGGGTGCTCAGTGATGTCACCAGGAACCTGCCCCTCCACCCTTCTCAGCACCCCACCTCACTCTGTCTCTGCCTTGGCCTCAGGCACTTTTCCCTTTGTGGGTGACCCACCCTCGTGTGACTCAGCAACTTTCAGGGGAAAGGGGCTTTCCTTTCACAATAGTGAGAGCAGGTGTGTTCCCACCTGCTTTCAGGCCCAGAGCAGCTGGCCTGGCTCTGCCTGAAGGTCAGGTTCAAGCCATATGTTTAGGGTTCTAGTCCAGGATGCAACGGGCTGGTAGGTGATTCTCTGTGCATTTTGAATAATGTCTGGCCTCAGTTTGCTAAAGGGGGAATGAGCCCTGGTATGACCTTCTCAGATTCCTCAAGGAGTGGCGCACCTGATTCAAGGACTTCAATTTACAATAGGGAGCATCCTGATGAGAAACCAAGCTTTGGGATTATCTTTTTTCTTTTCTTTTCTTCTCTTTTTTTTTTTTTTTTTTGAGACAGAGTTTTGTTCTTGTTGCCCAGGCTGGAGTGCAATGGTGCGACCTTGGCTCACTGCAACCTCCGCCTCCTGGGTTCAAGTGATTCTCCTGCCTCAGCCTCCCAAGTAGAGTAGCTGGGATTACAGACATGCACCACCATGCCTGGCTAATTTTTGTATTTTTAGTAGAGACGGGGTTTCACCATGTTGGCCAGGCTGGTCTCGAACTCCTGACCTCAGATGATCCACCCGCCTCAGCCTCCCAAAGTGCTAGGATTACAGGCGTGAGCCACTGCACCCCGCCGACTATAGGATTTTGTAACCCACTGGGAGTAGGCTCTCCTGATGGGGCAGGCAGTGTCTCCTCCTCCTTGGGCCAGAAGTGTACAGGGTGGGCCATGCTGACCTTGAGAACCTCTTGGCCACTCTCTCCACAAGGTATAGCTGGGGACCCCCACCCCAGAGTCAGAGTGGGCCTCTCTGCCCAAAGACTGCTGGTCCTTGTGGTCATGACTTCCTAAACCCTGTTATGGCTGCAGACCAGAATTTACTAGAAAGAGGAACCTTCATTGACTGACCCTGTCTCTGGCACCTGAACTGCACAGCGAATATTTTACCTGGCACAAGTGGCAAAATGTGACCCGTGGACAGAATATGACCTGCCGATTTGTTTGGCTTGAGCCACACCTCTTAAAAAAAAAAAAGAAAGGCCGGGCGCGGTGGCTCAAGCCTGTAATCCCAGCACTTTGGGAGGCCGAGACGGGTGCATCACGAGGTCAGGAGATGGAGACCATCCTGGCTAACACGGTGAAACCCCGTCTCTACTAAAAAATACAAAAAAAAAAAAAAAAAACTAGCCGGGCGAGGTGGCGGGCGCCTGTAGTCCCAGCTACTCGGGAGGCTGAGGCAGGAGAATGGCGTGAACCCGGGAGGCGGAGCTTGCAGTGAGCTGAGATCCGGCCACTGCACTCCAGCCTGGGCGACAGAGCGAGACTCCGTCTCAAAAAAAAAAAAAAAAGAAAAGAAAAACCCACAAAACTTGAATTCATTGCCAAATTTTGAAGATTGGGAGATTTCATACAACAGTCAGATTTCTGGCATCTCCGGATGCCACATTCCTGCATGACAGCAGGTGGCTGGAACCTGGCAGCAGCCGCCCATTTTAGACAGGACATCCGCTCTCTGGCTGACCCCAGGCCCTGCTCCTCCCCATCTGTCTTGTAGGCTGGGCTTTCCCACAAGCGGGACTGAGATGAGGCTTTGAGGGCAGGTAGTTCATTTGATAAGGGAGCCCAGAGGGTTCAGATAGGAGGGAAGAGGAGGCAGATGGGGGACAAAAGGAAACCAATTCCCAATGCATTAAGGAGCAGGCTGCCACCATAGGCCACTGGTGCTTGGTCCCCGGGAACCTTTGTAGGTTTGTGCGGGAAACTCTCATCTTTGAGTGGCCCCACCCCAGAGTAAGGCAGCTGATGGTCCACCACCTCCTGCCTGTCACTGGCTGAGGATGGCTTCCCTGTGCACAGGTGGAATATGTCCCCACAATCATAGGGCTTGCAGGAGGAAGCCTTTGGCCAGATGCAGACTGGGAAGATGAAGGAATGTGAGGCCGTATGGATATCCCTGCCTCTTGCGGCATTAAGTCATTCATGCTCCCATCTCCCCAATGCTCTCCTATTGGCACCTATTCCACATGGGGTCTTTGACCTAGTGGGAGAGCTCCCAGCAAGGAGGAGTGACTTGCCCAAGGTCACACACTTCATGTCAGCCGGCAGAGCCAAGGTTGGAGCTATGGGCCTCCCCCTCTTCCCCCGCTGTTTCTGCTACCCCATACAACTCATTCCGTGGAGACTAGAGCTCTGGTGCCTCACTCATCCGTTTTATTTTATTTAGTTATTTAATTATTTACTTATTTATGTGTTTATTACCCATCTAGTTCCAGAGATAACTTAGGGCTTCTGTACAGCTCATTAATTGCCTCATTGCTAGCTAGAAACAGTGGGACTGGCTGAGACGGGTGGGGATGAGAGCAGCAGGGGGGACCCACAGGATCTGTGAGACATGGAAACCTGGAAGCCTGCTGCAGGGCACCCTGTCCCCCCTCTCTTGGCCCCGCACAAAACGACATCACATAGGAAGTGGCCCCATGCAGGAAGTCCCTCCCCCAGTAAGTCCTCCACTTGCCACAGGGCACATCTCGCCCTGACCAGCAGGACGGGGGCACTCCCGCTGGGGAGAAGGCAGCTTTCCTTCATGCCTTCGCAGCTCCTCGTGCTCGCTGCTGGGGGGCAGCCGTGGGCAGCGGGTGGCGAGGCTATGAATGCCAAGAGGAGAGGGGCTGCTGTCACAGCTCCATGAAGTTTTGCAAAGCTTCATAGAATTCTCTTCCAGTGCCCCCACTCCCCCACTCCCTGCCATTTCTTTGTCCTTCCTCCATGAAAACGACTTGTCCTAAAATTAGTGCCAGAATCCACATGGATTCTAATATAATCAAGGTGGGTTCAACGGCCTTGAGAATTTGGAGGAGAGTTTCTTGTCCCTGTGCCCCTTAGAGAACTGATGGGGGACCTCCAAGTCCAGGCTCAGAGGCTGCAGTTCTGAGCCATCCATCTTCAGACCTCCGCAGGGCAGAGACCTACACCACCCTTCACGATGCTGTCTGCCCTGGCCATTTCTGCTTACCCAAGACGTCCGTGCCATCAATTAGTCCTGAGGAATGGACAAAGGGGGTTACAGGAAATTAATTTCATTTGGGTTTTCTCTCCTGAGGCCCTGCCTGGCAGTCAGCGTTCTTGACACCCACATGTCCGCGCCCAACTGTTGCGTCCATCAGCTCTTGTCCGAGTTAACTATTCATTTTATGTATTTTAATTTGGGCAGAACATTTATTTGGCTTAAATTTCCTTTTCAGGGGTTGGAATGTGCCTTCCACTCACAGGCAGAGATGATCTGCTCGAATTTCGTCAGAAGGAGTTTAGTTTACAAAGATAGCAACTGAGCTATTAAAACCAACAACCCCTTTTAAAGCAAACAGACCATTAAAATATAGGAACAGTTTATGGCATAAATAAAATTGAGGATATAGATTATTTAAAGATAAGATTTTCAAGAAACAGGGATAAAAAAATTTAAATAATTTCTCCACGATGTATTTTTTTTTTTTTACAAAGTGAACTTCAAAATGCAAATGCAAATTTTTTTAAAAAAAAGCACAGAAAGACATTAAAAACCTATCTTACTAGTAAAGACATATGAAAAAGACTTGACTTCTTCTTCTTGATCTGTGTATGATTTTTAAGAGGTGGAGTGGGAGGGGGGAACTCTTCAAATTCATAAATGGTAGCGTTTACCCAGCTCATGAAATCACATTGTGGAAAAAGAAGCAAGACATTTGCTTCTAGATCATTCTTTGCAGCTGACTGACAGATACAACAATTTTGTCCATTAGTCCGAGCCATTGTCTTCCCTCAGCACAGAAGTACTGTACCGCGGAGGTAGATTTCCACTGCTATGCATATTTTAAGGGTTATTTGGCAACACGGGTAAAGCTAAAAGTAGCCTCTTAATCTAATTAATTGACATTTCTGAATCTTGCTTTCACAACAACACATGGTTTCATGTTCTGGGTTTTAGCACTTGTCAAGCTTTTTTGGAGAATGTTTTGGTCAGAATGACAAGATAATTTGTGACTGAGGCTCCAAGCTAGAGAAGTGTTTAAGGCTATAATGATTTATTATCATCACAGAATAACAAAATTTACAAAGTGTTTCATCAGAATTTTTGAAATAAGTTTGCCACCATAGGAGAATCATTGGGGCGGAGGGGGCTGGGCTCGCAGACGGGGAGGGTTCTGACTTCATATACAAACTCAGCCGTGACTGACGGCTTAACATTTCTCTATGAAATTTATCTCTGCACGTGCCTTGGGAGAGAAACCACAGAGCACTTTCGGAGGACAAGAGGTGATAGAACGAGAACACAGAGAAAATTCAGACCTCTCCCCCGGTTTCTGTAAGCAGGAAACCCGAGTCCCAGCTCCACTTGTAACGTATATGTGGCTGCAGTCAACGATGAATTTCTACATTTTGGCAACGGTCAGAGTGAAAGTAGTCGCACTATCTATAGAAACTTTGAGATGGAGAACACTTGGAGTATGCTACTGAAAATGCAAGAAACACATTTTTGAAAGGATGAAATAATATCACTGAGTGACAGTAAATTAACATGCTGACATTTGCAGACTTTCAGAGCATTGCCATAAAAAGAAGTAATACAACATGACTAATTTGGACTTCTTTATTCCTTCCTTGGGAGAGACAGCCCTGTCCCTCCAAGGCCACCCCTCGGGCTTTGCCTATCGGCGCTTCCTCCTCTTTTGCAGGAAACGCTAGAAATTTAACATTCCCCTAAGCTCAGGCATTGCCTCTCAGAGACTCTGGAGAATGTGATTTTTGACTTCTGAGTTCTGAAGATGCTCCCTTGAATATCAGAGCAGCATTCAGTGGCTGGCAGAGGGCACACAGATCCAACCTGCAGTCCTCGGCTTCTTAATGTCCACAGATGTTCTGCCTACAGGACACCAGGGGTGGAAGAGCCCTTGGGCACCCTGAGCACCCATTGTACTGATGGAGAGACTGAGGCACTGGAGGATATAAGTTTCCAGGTTGCCTCTCTTACTCTTGAGCCAAGAGTGCAGCCTGAAAGGTCCTCTAGGGGAATGCAGGCATCCTTCCCCGGCCACCATGCCCTGCATTCCAAATTGGACTTCTATTTAATATTATAGGAGCCAGCACAGTGCTTGGCACACAGAAAGTGCTGAGAAAACTTGGACTAAATTCATAATTTTAAAAATGCATGTGGTGAGTGGATTCTCACAACCTTTGAGTTCAAGCTCAGTGCCTTCCGAAGTGCTAACCCAGCCTACCTCTCCTTTTTCCTGGTACTTGGGTTTCAGGAAGAGGAGGCCATTCTCTAACTGGGACAGAATGCTCTTTTGTTCCAAGAGCTGTGCTTCCCAAGTGAGCGCCACACCCTTCCTGTCCAAATAAACAAACTGACTGCACTCTGACAGCCTAGCCCTGTGCCTGGCACATAGTAGATGCTCAACAAAGGTGCGTTTTCTCCCACTAAGGAGCCTCATATTTTTCCTGGAAAAAGACTACCTGGAAATGAATACATGTTTTAAAAACATGCCCTGGGAAGCCCAGAGAATAGCCTGTCAGCCAGAGTTCCTCAATGCATGCCAGGAAGACAGAGCCCAGAGATCGGGTGGGTGTCAAGGCTGAGCTCCCAGCTCCGCACAGCCCCAGGTCTGATTCTGAACCCAGACTTGACCACTCAAGAGCAGGGGCAGTCATTTGCCAAACTACACTTTATGTTGTGTCACCGGACTGGCTGTACTTAGGGCACCATGGGCAAGAGATGACTAGACATGGACGAGGATGGTGAATCTGGCAGAGATCTGGGGTGGGGGTGGAATTGGTGGGACAGAGCAAGAGGGGAACTCAGGCTGCAGAGGGGAGTAGGGGTTGCTGGCTGGGTCTCAGAATTAGCTGCAAACACAGCAGCAAACGGACGCAGACCCCAGGCCCCGAGCTGGGCCCTGGAGATGGCTCAGGGCTAAGGCTGAGCCTGCAGGAGGCCCATGTCTGCCCTCTGAACAATTAACCTGGAAAATCAGCACAGGACAGTGCAGAAGGAAGTATGAAAGATACACATCATAGAAGTTGTTCTAGTGATGAAAAGTCAAGTCTGAAGCATTCTCTCCCGCGCAACTGGGCCCATGTCTGTCCCATCAGTGATATTTCAGTCGCACAAGAGACCTGGGATCCTGAGCTTTCTCTAAGGATTTTCCTAGTGATTGAGACAAAAATCCTTGGCCCGGGCTGGAGATGTGATGATTTGAGGGTTCTTAGAGGGTGGGCATGGGACGGATCACAAAAGAACCACCATTCTTTCCTCTTCCCTAAATGCAGCTGCTTCAGCAAACAGTGACAGCTGCCGTCTACACCCAGCATCATGAGTTGGAGGAAAGAGGGTTTCTGGAGAACACGACCTCCTATTTCTCTCTCTCTTTTTTTTTTTTTTTTAATTTCCAACAAAAACTGAGTGAGCTTAGACACCCAGGGACAGGTGAGCTCCCAGCCCCATGGGATACCCTCAGTGGCCTCCCTGCCCTGCCTCTGCACCCAGGACCGTAGACCCCAGCCCATGTGCCTAGCAGGGAATGGCCATTTCTCAGACACATGCTTCGACTGGACCCTACCAGGACAGTCTGAGGATTTGCGAGCTTCAGGCCATGTCGTGGGCAGAAGACTGTTTCGAGGTAACATAAGTTGAGAGTAACCTTTCAGCAGAACAGTTTGAGTTAAAATAAAGGGATTGAAAAAGAGTACAATGACCAAAAAAATCTATAAAAATGCAATTGCGCTAATATAATTTTATCACTTATTTAAAAATTTAGTCGACCCAAAAGACTACCAAGTGTGAAATTAAGGAACAGCTCCTCTACTTTTATGGAAATCACTCTTCCTCACTTGTCTAATAGCCTGATTTTGTCAGATCATTTATTTCCATGGTTTTAAAATGAGCTTGACAGACAGAATTTTATAACACCACTTTACTGCAAATAAGAACATCATTTTCGCTTATTAAAACTGAAGCTTAGAGAAAGCATTAAAATTAACAGTTCACTCTGCTTTAACCTTTTGAATACTGCCGTGACTTTACACCACCAACTATGTGTAAGGAAGACCGTGGGGCTGGGGTTGGATAGAGGAGGTAGGATAGGGCATGGATCTCAGATCTGCCAAGACTCACAGAGGACTCACTCTACTGGAAATGGCTGTGATGGTGCCTAGAGGAATCCCCCCTCCCACCCCGGGCCACTGAACAGCAGCTTTGGGAAGCCAGCCCTAGGGCCCAGGGGAAGCCAAAGGAAGGCACTTATGCTAAGCTGTGGCAAGGGACCTGCATTTCTCCCCAGGAAACTACATTGATTGACAGCTAGTCTCCGAGAATCTCAGGCATCGCTCTTTCCTTCCCTTATTTCCTTTATTCAACAGATACGTGAGCGTCTTTCACGGACAAGGCACCGTGTTAGGCACTTGAGATAAAACAGTATGACCGAGTCCCTGTCCTTGGAGAGCTGATCAGATCTGTCGGGGAGACAGACCGTAATCCAAGAAGCAAATAAACATTTACTCTTACGCCTGATAGGGTGCTGCAGGCTGCGGAGAAAACCAAAGCAAAGCCGGTGAGAGACTCATAGGAAGTGCTTGTTGAACTGAAGGGCGATTTCCCGGGCTGAGGACTTGGAGCAGGGGTTTGCCAGTGGCTTCTCCTGGCCATCGAGATAGCCTTCAGCAGTCCTGTTCTATGTCCGGTGGCTGAGGCCTGGATCAAGGGCTTTACTGGACAGAACAGCTGGAATCTGCCTTCCCGTGTCTGAGAGCTTTGTTCAAAACTTGAAAAAGCCACTCCACTCTCATGGCAGGCCCCAAGAGCCAGGGAGCTTATACCCTTGGGAGCAGCTCCCAACCAATGACGGACAGGGACTTTGGGCAGGGACTGGCAATTGTGTTGTAAGACACCGTGGATGGGTCTGAACCCCAGCTCCTCACCTCTTGTAGGAGTGAACAAGCCTGGGGTGCATGTTTCCAGGAGTCTTCTCATGGGATTAAGCTGCAGTCATCCACTTTATCAATAGCCCCAGTCTCACCCCCTTAACTGGGTGCCGTCCTTCACCCAGTCTCCTCCCTGTCTCCCTCGCACTTCCCAAATCAGTTACTTGCCCTGGAATGCTTGGCTCCAAGTTTGGGAAAATCTAGCCCTCGGCAAAGACCCATGTCAGACAGCTGGGACTGATGGCTTTTGCTTTTCCCTAAATCCCTAGTCAGATCTCCTTTCATGCCCGACTTAGAACTCTCAGCCCCAACTCAGGCTCAAGCCTTTTTATAGGGACCACTCTGCAGAGGCACTCATCAGTCCACACAGAAGCAACCAGAGCAGGCAGCAGGTCAGGCCCAGGGACAAGCCCCTCGTGTCTTCCCCAGGAGGGTCTGAGACTGCAGCGTAGCCACCCCGTGCAACCTGCCCAGTCTGTGCTCCCAGGCAATCTTGAACTGCAGTGACTTAGCAGGTCCTGGGGCCAGCCTGACCAACAGCGGAGAAGCCTTTCTTCACCAGAGTGGATAATTTGGAATCATTTCATGGGGTTTTCCAGAGGGGTCCTGGGGTGGAGCCCCATTGCCCACAGCAGTGGTGAATTTGATGGTGCGTCCTTCAAATGGCTGGGCATCTGCTAGCAGCTTTTGCGCTTCCTTCCCTCATCCCTGCTTACGGGGTCATGTTCCGGAATAAACTACTCACACATACTGTTTTGCCTCAGCTCTGCCTTCAAAACACTCAGGCTAAGGCACCAAAGGGAGTGAGAGTCGCTCAGACACTCTGGGTGGCTTTCCCAGGCCCCTCCTCTGGGACCGGTATCTGGACTTAGCTTCTGAGCACACAGCTCCCCACGGCACCGTCCTGCTCCCTCACTGCCCTGAGTAGTTCAACCCTCTGTGCCTTGGCTTACATCTTTCCCTCTGCTTGCAACGTCCATTCTCCATAACGGCCTCTGTGCAGCCATCTCTGGCTCTCATACAAAGTGCTCCCTGAAGCCAGGAAGGAGACACCCCTTCTGGAGCACCCTCCCCGGAGCACTCCCCACACCAAAGGCCACAGCCGTCAACAGGACTGACCGACAGGACTGCTGTGGGATAGAGAGGAACAGAAAACACAGAGGAACTCACTACTCAGGGCCTGGCTCCTGCACACCCACCATGGTCACCTTGCTTTCAGTCACCTGAAACGTGTCCAGTCCTGTCCTTAGTGCTGTGAGTAGGACAATGCTGTGGGATGGAGATCGAGACAGGGAACACAGGAATCAGCCAGGCAGACTGTCCAGTGGCGTGAACCCCAGTGAGAGCTGCAGCCTCAGGCCCATGGTGGCGCTGTGAGGACAGGTGGGCAGATCCGTGACCCTGTGCAGGGAAGGCCCCTCCGAGCCATCACTTCCTCTGAATGGTGGGCTGTTCCCTTATTGGGAAACTTCTCTGTGCCTGGCACAGAGTAGATAACCAAGAAATAATGAATGAATGGAAAATGAAGGCATATATGATAAAAAAGAATGAACATACTCTGTTCCTGTTTGCTGTGTGTGTTACAGCATCAGAGTGCCTCTGCCTCATATGCCCGGGGGAATACCCCCAGGCACAGACAGTCACTCCTGAGGCCCTCTGGGCAAACATCTGTCACTACTTCATGTTGCAATCTGCTTACAGGTGAGTCTTGCCCCAGCCGGGGAGCATCTGGGACCTGACTCTTTCTCTCTCTCTGCTGCACCTGGGAAAGGGACCTGCAGCGAGAGAGCTGATGCGGCCAGGCGGCAGGCATGTGCACGGAGGGCGTGTTGGATTCTAATGAGATGTAAAGGGATTCTTCACCAGGCAGGAAAGACTAAAAGCAAGGCCAACGTGGTGGGTGTGCAGGAGCCAGACCCTGAGTGGATTCCTCTGTGTTGCCTGTCTCTCTCCATCCCGCAGCAGTCCTACAATGGGAAAGTCACTTTATAATCTCATTTCACAGAAGGGGAGAAACTGAGCCTCGGGGAGGCTGAACATGGGGACTGAGTCTGCATGCTTGTGTTGGTGGAGAATGACCCTGCACTCAGTTTTGACACCACCGCTGCGCTCTCCTGCTGCATCCCCTGCACCCCACACCCCTCCCCTCCCAATGACCGGACTGTCCCCTCCTGCCCGGGGCAATCTCACCTTCTGTTACACGGTCACATTGAGCTTCTTCCCAAGACTGCAAACACCTCACTCATCACCCCAACACTAGCCCCTGAGCAAAACTTGGACAGGATTGGCACTTAGTAAGGGGGGGCTTACCTGGTTCTTTTAGATGTAGAGGACATGAGATGCACCCAGATTTCTAAGGACAAGGGATTCCCCATTCCCTGCAGAGAAGGATACAGAATTCCCACTTGTGGACCCCTCTGCTGCTGCTATGCCTGTCTTAGGGCAAGCTGAAACCCCAGAAACCCCAGGGGTGCCTGAGTGACTGTGACACCAGCCGAAACCACACACAGCCACCTGGGGAGCAGCTGTAGTGACAGGTGTCTGTGGCGTGGCTTTGAGCGGGAAGGGAGCTCAGGTCGTGTTAGCCTGGTGCCCCTGCCTTGCATAAAAGAAAGGGCACAACTCGTGGTGCTTTGAGCAGGAAGGGAGCTCAGGTTGTGTTAGCCCAGCGCCCCTGCCTTGCAAAAAAGAAAGGGCACAACACTTGGTGGTAAACACAGTGGTTTGAAAATAAGGCTGGGTATGATTTTGAGGCGGACGCAAATCCCCCAGGCCTTTAGTGATGCTGTTCTGAGGATGACACATTCCTGCAACATGGTGAGTTATGAAGCAGGCCTGGAGTTTCTGGAGCATCCAGGCTGCCTCCACCTCCAGCCAGCAGCTGGGGTTTCAGAACAGCTTACTCTGTCCCCCTGCAGTGAGTAGCAAGCAGAGCCCGTCCTCACTGCCCCCCAGATGTGTGCTATTTGGACTCACCATTGCCTACTGCAGAGGGGTTTCTAGGGAGTTCAAAACACTGCAACATTTGATTGGCGTTCCCCATTGATCAACAGTGGAAACCTCATCTCCTTCGTTTCCCTCCTCCAGTCACCAGAGAGCCAGGAAAGCATGGAACCATAAGCTGATTCTTCGTCTTATCAGAGTCTCCGGAAAGGAAACCCAGACTCTCCTCTAGCTAGGAGGACGTTGGGTAAAGTTCATTATCATTCACTGAAGTGACTTCCTTCCTTCCCCACTCCTGCTAAGGCACCTGCCCCAGCACCACCTTCTCCAGATGCTGGCCGGGTGATAGCTTTTAGATGCTACAGTCCTTCCTTGCAGACTTGAATCTAAGTGTGGCCTCGTCCATCAGCATCAGGGCACCCCGGGGAATGACAGAGGATTCATGGGTGACTTCAGGGCATGCTGCTTCCCGCTGTCCTTGGACACGCACCAGCCCCATTGACTGCAGTTTCACAGAGCACGTCGGAGCCCAGACTGGTGACTCGGCCCATATGGATCACATAATTGCTTAGGGCGAGAACTAGAACTTGAACTCTGCTCCTCCAAAATGTGGGAAAGCAGAGAGACGGATGGCCTGAAAATCACCGGCTGCATTGAATGGTATCTGTTTACAAAGACAGGAACTCAGAAATGCATCCATTGTGGCAAAACAAAGCCTCAGAAATAGGAAAGCCGGTGCACTCTCAGAGAGGGCGAGCCATAGCGTGTTTTATATTTCAGCCCTGGGGATTGGTGCTGACTGGCCCCCTCTCCTCCAGGGCCCACAGCCCAGCCTGGGCTCAGTTCCCAGCGTATCACAGTTTCACTGCACCTGTGCAGCATAGCTTTGTGGTGACTCACTCCTGCCTCCTCTGCAGGCCCGTCTGTGCCAGGGACCAGAGCATGTGCACCCTTGGGCACAGCACCCTGGTGCCCAGCATCCCTAAGTAGGCAGGGCCTTGAAGCTCTTCATTTTGTCCTCGTGCAAGTGGATGGAACAGGGGATGCTAAGACCACAGGGTATTTGCCAGTGGGTCTCAGGAGCCTGGCCGGTCAGCAGGTCACTCAGTCTCCCATTCAAAATCCATCAGGTGCCCAGGACCTGCCTGGCAAGGTACCCAAACCCTTACAGCAGAATTAGAGAGTATGGGAAGTTGTCCGGGAGCCAATCTGTTCTGTAGATGGGGGTGGGGAGGAGAGTAGTGTTCAGACAAGAGCAGGAGCTCCTCTGCCTTAGTCATACCCAGCTGTCCTTTGACAGCCTTTGACAGCTGGATGTGAAATTTCCTTAATTTTGAGATTGCACTGGCAAATCCTGCTGCCATCTTTGCTGAGAAATTGCCACACGTTAGAGAAGTAGTAAAACTCCCTCTTCATTCCTGTCCCTTTGCTGAAGGGACAGCAGTGAACTGGGGGAGAGGGATTGGCCCTTTCCACCCGGGTTGCGAGGTAGAAGTATGTCATCATTCCATGCTTATATGTGCACAGGAAAGCGTACTCATGCATGCACAGACTATTGCTTTTTACATATATGATCATTTTGTGGCTGGATGCAATGATCCTGGGCAACTAGCAAGACTTCATCTCTACCAAGATTTAAAAAATTAATAATTATTTTGCACATATTGTCGGAGACTTGCTCTTCTCAGTCCCTTCGGCTTTTCTGTTAACCCCTGTGGAGGGCCACACAGTTGAGATGCAACTTCGAGCGTTCAGCCATTTCTTTGCCAAAGACATCTATGACTGTTTTCCTTTTGTTAATCTTAAAAAAAAATCCTGTTCTTTCTTTTTCTTCTCTTGATCCATTTGCTGCATTTTTCTGTGAAAAGTCCATGTGTGTCTTAGAAACCTTAGCTCTTGCACTTGAACTGTTTATTTTGCTAGTACAATGAAAGTGACTCATCAGTGATATTTAAAAACCCTTTAATGACCCCGACTACCCCTGTCCCTGGGAACACCTTGTCCTGGGATTTGCACAAGGATACCTCACCCTGAATATGCAAATAACATTTAAAGATGGTTTCGATTAAACTAAGCAAGTCAATGTTTGACGTGCACTAGGACTCCATTATCAAGATCTATATATTTTTTTTTTTACCTAAATGTATGTGCAGAGAAAATTAAAATATCTATACTGAATATTTTCAGCACTTGTCTAATATACATTGTCTTGTTAAATCCTCACCATAATTCTGTGAGGCGAATACTATTATTATTTGTGCCTTATAATTGAGGACACAGTAGTGGGCTGAATGGTGGTCCCCAAAAACATATGTCCACATCCTGATCCCTGGAACCTGTAAATGTTTACTTTATTTGGAAACGGGGTCTTTGCTAATGTGTCAGTCCATTCTCATACTACTGTGAAGAAATATCTGAGACTGGGTAATTTATAAAGGAAAGAGGTTTAATTGACTCACAGTTCTGCATGGCTGGGGAGGACTTAGGGAACTTACAATCATGGCGGAAGGCAAAGAGGAAGCAGGCACCTTCTTCACAAAGAAGGTGAGAGAGGGTTGCAAGCAGAGGAAATACCAGATGCTTATAAAACCATCAGATCTTCTGAGAACTCACTATCATGAGGGCAGCATGGGGAAACCGACCCCAGGATCCAATGACTCCCACCTGGTCCCGCACTTGACACGTGGGGATTATAATTCAAGATGAGATTTGGTTGGGGACATGGAGCCAAACCATATCACCTGATACAAGTGAATCAAGTGTCTGGAGATGCTGACATCATCCTGAGTTATCCAGGTGGGCCCTGACTTCGATGACATGTGTCCTTACACGAGTCACATGGGAGAGCTGGCATAGGGAGAGATGGTGGTGTGAAGACAGAGCGGAGATTAGAGGGATGCAGTCACATCCTCAGGAAGGCCACCAAAAGCCAGAAAAGTCAAGAAATGGATTTTCCCCTGAAGCCTGAGGGAGTATGACCCTGTAGACACCTTGATTTCTGGCTTTCAGCTTCCAGAGCAGTGAGAAATAACTATCTGTTGTTTTAAGCCACCATGTTTAGTATCATGGCCTCAGGAAACAAATTTATACACTGAGACTTAGAAGGTTGGAAACATCTGCAGGTTACGCAGCAACCCCAGCACTACACCCTGTGCCTCAGTGCTCTGGGGTGCTTAGTGATACAGAGGAAAACCATGTACTTCCGGCCCTGGGGAACCACCCGAGCTCCAGACCTCCTGTGGGGACTGCAGAGGGGACTCTGCTGAGAAGCCCTGTGAGTGGAGGTGGTTTGCTCCGGCATCAGCGCTGCAGTGGGCAGGATGCCGGGGTGAGTGTTCTAGATAGTTCCGCTGCTGTCAGCCCCGGCTCTGTGGTAGGTCCCGCTCCACCTCCCCAGGCAGGAATGAGAGTAGGAAGGTTCATTCCCACTCAGCACAGCCTGCTGCATCTTCTGGGGGCCTTGGCTTGAGAACACCAGATGGACTGGTCTAGGTGGCCAAAGAAGTGCCCTCTGGATAGATGCAAAGGTCCCAGGAACCCATATCACGGGAGGGTTGGGAGGTGTGGGGAGAGGGTGGGGCTGGAACAGCTTCAAAGACCATCTCTTCTGCTTCCCAGTGAATCCTTTATCTTCTGGGTCTCACCTTCATTTGTTGTGAAGGAGGTCAAAGAGGTGCCTGCTGCACAGGTGCAAAAGATCCCGGGCACCCATGTCACAAGGGAGCAGGAGGCAGGGTGAGGCCAACACTGCTTTGGAATAAGGAACAACTGGTTTGGAATTAGCAAGACCACATCTTCTGCTTCGCAGGGAAATCGGTATCCTCTGGGTTTCAGCTTCCTTTGCTGTGAAATGGACTTCCTAAGGGGACTAGAGCATGCTTTGAAATGGGAAGAATGCAGGCCCCAGGCAGGCATATCCCCTGTATCTGCGTATTCCTTGTCCTGAGACAAGGATCACAGAAGGGCCCTGTAGAGCATGGGGCTCAGGAAGAGGCCCCTACTGCCCAGGCCTGAGCACTGCACTGAGTTCCAGGGTTTTATTTCTGGAAGGCTTCCAAGGCAGAGAAGTCTTCAAGAGCCACCATTAACTCCATTTCCTCCCAGCCCTCCGGAACCTTCTACCGTGTTTGGTGACAAAGCAGGCTCTACCCTCAGCTTCCCAGTGGAAAGGTGGGTGGGGCAAGGCAGGGCACTGTGCCTGCTCCTCCCTGTGGTCAGACACTAAACCTGATCACAGGTACATCAAGGTGGTGAGCACTCCAGCTGCTCTTCCCACGAGGAGACACTGCCCCAGTCTACTGCCAGCCTAACCAGGCAGCCATTCCTCAGATGACAGCAGTTACTGCCATTTACTGAGCACCTACTATGTGCCAGGCTCAGTGCTAAGCAGTACCTCTACTTGATTGAAAATATGATTCTTGTCCCCACTTCACAGATGAGATGACAGCGCCCGCCGGCTTCTGCAAATGAACTGACACATGGATGTCTTTTCCGGAGACCATGATTCAATAGCCTGTCTTCCCCCAAAACGGTTTTATTACAAAAAAATACTTAGCATATTCCACTTAGAATTGTAGATATTTCATATCTTTTGCTTATTACAATGCACTGTGCTAAGCATCCATTATTTAACTGTGCACTGGGTGTAATCATTTTTCAGGTACTGGTATGCCAGCAATAATTTACATCCTGTGTAAGGAGCTGGGATGTATCCTCTACCTGTGTGGATAGAGCTGACAGCAGGACGGAATATAATTGTTCCAAAAAGCCACACTTGATAGTTAATGAATGAGCGGGTGAGGATTAGAGATGGGGAGATCCACCAGCATTTGTGAGAGGTAAACCAACAATTAGAAGAAGAATGTGTTCTGTTGGCTGTCAGGGAAAATTGTTGCAACGCAAAAGGGAAAAGATGATTTAGACTTAAGGGTAACACGATGTCTGCTTGCAGGTATAGGGGCGAGGAAAGTCATGCTCATAGATGTCTTTAAAGATACATTTGTAAGAGGATTTAGAATTTCCTTCAGTGCTTTTAAGATGTCAGAAAGATTTGGCTGTGCCTGTCCATGTGCTCACTCAACAGGTGTGTCCTGGGCATGTGCTGTGTGCCTGGCACGTGCAGCCTGGGAACTCTTGTGCCAGGAACAGCTCATAGCAGCAGCTCATGTCCCTCTCTGTGTCCAGGAGAACCGAGGCTCCAGGGCGGATATATTTCTGTATCCCCAGGAAGCAAATGTGGATGATAATCACAGTCATTGCTGCTAGTTATTGACCATGGAGTGTCCTCTAGGATGCTGCGTGTTATCTGTTATCTCCATGATGACAGGAGGAACTGGACAGTGCTGTCTTCATATGTCACTTTGGAGGAAGCTGGGGCCGGGGAGATGGAGGAACTGCCAGAGGGAGGGGCGGAGGCCTGTCTGGCCCTATCTCTGGGCTCTCCCTCCACCCTGAACTGTGGATACTGAAACCCAGAGCTGTGACAGCAGGTCTCAGTGGAGGCGTATTAGGGGTTTTGTCAAAACTGAACCTTCTCCTTCCCAAGGGGAAAGAGTTAAACTGCCTGAAGAATGCAATTCTTCTTTTGATTCTATGAATTTTTTATTTTTTATATACTAAGGTTCCCTCTGGAGAATGTGTGTGTGTGTGTGTGCACGCGCGCGTGCGTGTAAGTTGACAGCAGCCACTCTACAGTTGGTGCCAAAGTCCCTGTTCAGTTGACCCGTGCAGACTGGGAACCTGCTGGCCTGCCCTCTAGTGCCAAGGACTGCAGCAGCCTGGGACCGTCTTTATATCAGTCCTCCAACTTTCCAAAGCTAGATCCAGCAGCGCTGGAAAGGCCCACGCGTTTCAGGCACTGGGCTGGCTATCCTGCCCCTCTGAATCAGCTGACACCTAGCTTTTCCTACATCCTCGGGCTGCAGGTGCAGCATTGATGGATCACTGAAGCCCTGGAACTTTATTCAATAAAAAGCTTCTGCAACCCAACGGGTCACAGACTTGGCCCCGAAACAGAGGCTCCTTACCCACTCTGTGCTTACTCTCAGCGTCTCAGGTATTTGAGGCCCTCACCTCCCTCTGTATTTCAGTGATGGGCTTGGGGGCTGCAAGCAAGCAGGGAGAGACTAGCCACACTCTCATCTCGTGAGCACGTTCTAGGGGCTTGGCTCAGTGCTAGCTGCTCTCCACTCAAAACTACTCAAAACCTGCTCCATCACCCCAGTGTCCTTTGATTTAGGATTAATAGTACTGTTTTAGAAATGAAGGTTTTGAAAGATCTTACTGTCCTTTCTCTTGGCCGACATTTGAACCTGAACCCAGATTTTTTTTTCTTTTCTTTTTTTTTTTTCCAAATAGGGTCTGACTGTCTCTCCAGGCTGGACTTTCCAGGCTGAAATGCAGTGGTGCAATCATGGATCACTGCAGCTTCGACCATTCAGCCTCAAGAGATCCTCCCTCCTCAGCCTCGCAAGTAGCTGGGACCACAGGCACAAGCCACCACGCCTGGCCAGTCTTTTAAACATTTTCTTTTTGTAAAAATAAGGTCTTGCTCTGTTGCCTGGGCTGGTCTGGAACTCCTGGGCCCAAGCGCTGGGATGACAGGCAGGGACTGCTGCTCCTGGCCTTGGCCCCGGGGTTTTGAATATTCTGTATACACAGCTTCTCCGCAGTATTGACCAGGTTGTTGACTCTGACATCTTGGTTGGAGTCCCTGGTTGCTTGATGCAAGTTGTTTTGTCTACCCCTTTATTTTGCCTTTAAACTTGCCATTTCTTTTTAATTTAATTTATTTTCAGGCTTACAGAAAAGTTGTAAGAATTCCCATATTCTCTTCATCAGATTCCCTAATTGTTAGCATTTTACCAGCTTTTATTCTTTTCTCTCTCCCTCTCTCTTTTTATGTATCACACTGTTATGATTTGGCTGTGTCTCCACCCAGTCTCATCTGAAGTGTAGCTCCCGTAATTCCCATGTGTTGCAGGCAGGACCCAGTGGGAGGTAAGTGAATCGTGCGGGAGTTTTTGCCTGCACTGTTCTCGTGGTGGTGAATAAGTCTCACGAGATTTGACGGTTTTATAAGGAGTTTCTGCTTTCACTTGGCTCTCATTTTCTCTTACCTGCTGCCTTGTTAGACATAGCTTTCACCTTCCGCCATGATTGTGAGGCCTCCCCAGCCACGTGGAACTGTGAGTCCGTTAAACTCTTTTCCTTTATAAATTAGCCAATCTCAGGTATATCTTTATCAGCAGCATGAAAACAGATGAATACACACACACACACACACACACACTGTAATTATGTGTATACACACACTTTAATTTTTCTGAACCATTGAAGAATTAACTGCAGACCTGATGCTCTTTCACCCATGAATACTTCAGCATACATTTCCCATAAACAAGGATGCACACTTCCATAAACACAGAAATTAGAAAATACACACAAATCAGGAATTTAATATTGATAGGATAACCCATCATCTACAGATTTTGCTCTGATGAGGCTGATTATCCTAATACTATCCTTAGTGATAGAAGGAAATCGCATATCTTGAGTTGCCTTCGGTGCCCATCTCTCCTTGGCCTCCTTTTATGCCTTCATCTTCCTTTGTGTTCCACGACATTGACGTTTCTGAGGGCTGGAGGCCGGCTACTGTGTGAATCATCCTCAATTTGGTTTTTTAAACCCTGATATTTTATGAGGATTAGGTTTGCGTTAACGCATTTCTGGCAGAAATGCCACCAAAATGGTGCTTTGGTCTCCTCGGTTCTTCCTGTCAGGGGGTACAAGATGTAGCTTTGTCCCATGATTGGAGTTGCTAACCTGAATGTCTTGGTGACAGTGGTGTTCCAGCTTTCTCCATTCTTAGGAAAATGTCCTTTTCCTTTGAAATAAGTAAGCTTCTTATGGGAGATATTTCAAGACTATGTAAATATCCCCTGTTATTTCTCAAACATCCCCTCAGTAGTTTTAATATCCATTGACGATTCTTGGTTGATTCAAGGATGATGATGGTAGTTGCCAAGAGGAAATTTTTCTAATTATAGTATTCTTTCTACATTTACTAATTGTCTTTCTACTGCAAGGAAGAGCTTTTCCTTCTTTTTCACTTATTTATATCCATGTAAGTGGTGGATGATTATTTCATTCAATAAATCATGATTTTCAATCATTATTTATTTTTCGGCTAAATTTGTCTCATATTTGGCCAGTGGGAGTCTCCACAAACTGGCTTCTTTGTCCTTCTGATATGTCCCTGTTATTCTTTGAGCATTTCCTTACTTTTTGGCACTAGAAGTTTCAGGCTTATCTTGTGCTTTCTCAGTTGCAGGCCTTCAATGACCATTTTGTAAGTGGCCCTGTTTTCTCTTACAGGAGAATAACATAGAAACCAATGCCTCCATGCTAAGTATGCTCATTGCCAGTGGAGTTCCATTGTTTCCAGGTCCTCTGTGCATATACATACGAATAATTTCTTTATCTCTTTCCCTCTCTCCCCTGACTTCGCTAAGTCTCTTTCCTGTCCTCCCTTCCTCTGTCCCTTTTTAAACCATGAGTTTTTACTTATACCTTCAATTTCAATCCAGCACCCTAGGGCGCATTCTGTCTTCTCCTCCCCTTTCCAATTTTATAATCCTTTCTTCAACAATGAGAAACCTGTCTTTGAATGACTATATTTATTTGTTTGTTCAATTGTCAACTATTCATAATTATTTTGTGTCAGCTATGTTAATTTTTACTGCCAAATTTATGTGGATTGCACAAGTAATACATGAACACATTCTATTTAAAAATAATTTTAAATAGAGATAGGGAAGATTGTATCCTCCAGGTCTAATAAATATGATCAATTTGGTATGAATCTTTCCAGACATTTTTCTGTGCCTTATACACCCACAGAAATTAGAATTGTAATGTTTTGAGTTATTTTTATATAAGTGATTTGATAGTGTATACTCTGATTAGCAACATAATTTTTTTTAAATTGAAAAAACAAAAAACAAACTCTTGGAGACTTTCGATGTTGTGACATGTCGATTCACTTCATTGCAGCTTAACTCGAGATGCTGAACAACAAGGGAAGTCTCTGGGGTCTGAATACTATTTTAGCATGGCTCTTCTTTGGAATATCATGTAGTACTTAAAAGGAATGCCCAGCCATTTCATGCACATCAGCAAATATGTCCCTAGAGTTGCTGCAGAGAAGTAGGATTGTTGGGACTTAGGACATTTATATTTTGTAGTTAAATAAATATTGCAAATGGATTCCAATGTGGCTGCACTGTGGCCACACTACCTGCAATGAATGCTGAGTGTCTTCTTGGGCACCCCAGGATGGGTTGTAACAGCCCCTACCACTCTGTCAGAGGCAGGGAATGCACTCTTGAGACTGCAAATATCTTGAAGCATCCAGCTTTGTATGGAGACCCCATGTAATCCTCTGCAAGGCTGGTGGCTGGCTGGGGGGCTCTTTCAGGTCTTACAGTACAGAAGCAATGATTCTCGCATGTCCAGAGGTCCCGTCTGATAGTGCGGTTGTCAGATGTAGCTTATGTCTTAACTACACAGAAGCACTCTGTTACCAGGCAGAAGAACCTTCTGCATGAGATTTTGTGTTGTTTTGTTTTGAATTTTGTCTCTTTTAAAGATAGGCTGGAGGAGACAGGGGTGACCTGAAACCTTGTAAGCATCAATATTTCTTTTAAGAGTAGCTTCTTGTTTCCCAGTCAGATTCATATGAGCAATAGCCCCTCTATCTTTTTTGCCATTTTCCTTCCACATGACTCCTGTGCACATTATCTTATTTTAGTTTCTTGCCTATCCGATGAGAAAGGTGAGACAAGTTTTTCCCATTTTTCAGCTTTCTCCTACTAAAGGTTGCAAGCCATTGTTGGGGCCTGGACTCAAATCCAGACCCCCAGACTTTAATTCCAACATTTTTTTGTAAGTAAGATTTTTAAAATTGTATATTGACTTGCAACAATTGAAAAATATAGAACATTATAATAAACAAAAATAAATAAACCACTCGTAATCAACACTGTCATCCAGAGATAATAACACCATGAATATTTTCCTATGTATTTATACATATATAACAAATTACATAGAGTATTTATTTGACTGCTTTGTATTGTAAGCATTTTCCAATGATATTAAATTTTCTTTATAAGATTTTAGGCCAGGAGCAGTGGCTCATGCCTATAATCCTAACACCTTGGGAGGCTGAGGTGGGCAGATGTCTTGAGCCCAGGAGTTCAAGACCAGCCTGGGCAACATGGTAAAAACCTGTCTCTACAAAAAATACAAAAATTAGCCAAGTATGGTGGCATGTGCCTGTAGTCCCAGCTACTTGGGAGGCTAAAGTGGGAGCCTCACTTGAACCCGGGATGTTGAGGCAGCAAAGAGCTGAGATCATGCCTCTGCACTCCAGCCTAGGGGAGAGAGCCAAGCCATGTCTCAATTTAAAAACAAACAAAAAAATTTTTACATGACCGTATAAATATCCCATCATGTGGATAAATCACAGTTTGGGCAATCTTCCATACTTGGATGTAGGCTAATTTTACACTGACATACTTTATATTGTCCATTCTTCCACAGCTGTAAAGAAATACCTGAGAGTGAGCAATTTATAAGAATTTCATATAAAATTTCTTATTAAAGTACCTTCTTGTTTAGTAAAAGAAGTTTAATTGGCTCACAGTTCCTCAGGCTGTGCAGGAAGCATGACTGAGTAGGCCTCAGGAAATTTTCAGTCATGGTGGAAGGCAAAAGGGAAGCCAGCACGTCTTACATGGCCAAAGCAGAAGGAAGAGAGAGAGTGGGGAGATGCACACACTTTTAAACAACCAGATCTAATGAGCACTCACTCACTATCAAGAGAGCAGCACGGGGAGGAAATCCACCCCCATGAGCCAATCACCTTCCACCAGGCCCCACCTCCAACACTGGGCATTACAATTTGACATGAGATTTGGGTGGGGACACAGATCCAAACCATATCATATAGTGTGATTGTTATATATAAAGTTTCAAATAATATGCCTGAATGCAAATATTAAACATATCATTGATTATTTCCTTGGAACACAGACCTAAAAATGGAGAGAAATCCCAGGCCAAAAGTTATGCATATGTTTTAGGTTCTAAAGCTCAAGTCTACTTTCAAAAGGCCTTGCTGATGACCACCCTCAGGGTAAAGCAACCACAGTGCAAACCGCCCTCCTCCAAGTGCTTTCCACACGAGAAATCATGATTTGATATTGTTACATCAAGTTTCCAGATGCAGATGAGGAAAACAGAGTCAGCGAGGTTAAATAAGCTTCCTAAGGTCACAGAGAGGGGACCCAGCTCCCATTCCCAGCGCTCGATGGACACCACTCCGCTGCTCCCCCATATCATCTGAACAAATCTGACCTTGGCATGGGAGGCACAGAGCCCCCGAGGATGGTATCCTGTGTCGTTGGGACATGCATCTGCCCCCACCCCCTCTGCTTCTGCTATTTGAGAGGACTCATCCCATACGCAGGCGGCAGGGCGGGCATCACTGTAATACCAGCCTGCGGGGCTTACCTCCCTCTGACCCGGGAAAGTTCAGGGCATTATATGATATAGGATACCATGCATGGGTTGGTGTGATACATTGGGACTTGGTCTACACAGGGGTGAGTGGATAGATGATAGTTAGGAGTGACTATGGCAAAAATCCCACAGACTTGTTTTAAGTGATGTCTGTAAGTGTGTAACAGTATAATTGTAGGTTGAGTTACCAACATAGAGTAGAAATTACTAGGGACCAAGCTTGGAATTATGCCAAGGTCAGACTAAGGAATCTGGGATTGTGGTTCTTCTAAGTGCAGTGGAGAAAAAAAATCCATCAATGACAGGTATAAAGTACTATACTTCTCTTAATCCATATAAACAGTCAGTAGTTATAGCTATAGATATGTGTGCATCTTTCCTTTCATTGAAGGCTTCAGACAGGTTGGTTTAGGAGGGTGTGGTGGCTAATTTTAGGCATCAACTTGACTGGATTAAATGATATCTAGATAGCTGATAGAGCATTATTTCTGGGTGCATCTGTGAGTGTATTTCTGGAGGAGATTGGTGGGTGAATTGATGGACTGAGATGGGAAGATCTACCCTCAATGTGAGCAGGCACCATCCAATCTGCTGGGGTCCCAAATAGAACAAAAAGGTGGAGGAAAGGTGAGTTTGTGCTTTCTCTCTCCTAGAAGTGAGGCACCCATCTTTTGCTGACTTTGGACATCAGAGCTCCAGGTTCTCTCTCCTAGAACTGAGACACCCATCTTCTCGTGTCTTTGGACATCAGAGTTCCAGATTCTCTCTCCTAGAACTGAGACACCCATCTGCTGCTGCTGCCTTTGGACATCAGAACTCCTGGTTCTCTCTCATAGAACTGAGGCACCCATCTTCTGATGCCCTTGGACATCAGAGTTCCAGATTCTCTCTCCTAGACCTGAGACACCCATCTGCTGCTGCCTTTGGACATCAGAACTCCAGATTCTCAGGCCTTTGTACTCTAGGATGTGCACCAGCAGCCCCTGCCCCGGGTTCTCAGGCCTTTGGCCTCAGACTTCAAGTTACACCACTGGCTTCTCTGGTTCTGAGGCTTTTGGACTTGAACTGAGCCATGCTGCCAGCATCCCTAGGTCTCCAGCTTGTAGATGGCCTGTCGTGGGACTTCTCAGTCTCCATAATCATGTGAGCCAATTCCCTTAATAAATAACCTCTGACTTATCTATCTATGCATCCTATTGGTTCTGTCCCTCTGAAGAACCCTAATACTAAAGCTTTCTTCTGGAAGGGACAAATTTTAAGTGAAGACTCAAAGACCAGCCTTGCCATATGTGAGAAGAAAGTCACTGGCTAAGTAGAGAGGCACGCATTTCAAAAATATGGCCTAAAAGACCACTGGGGAAATGAAATTACCCACTTAATTATCTACATAGTTTACATCCCTTGAATAATTGTCTACTAGGCATCAAGTGAAGATGGTATGACAGGGCAGATTGCCTGATCAGAGTGAGGTATGAGGGCCCAGTGAACCTCACAGGTTTATGGAATAGCTCAGTCTTCCCCAAACATCCCTGATGATAAGAGTTACCATCTTAGTGGTTCTGATTCAGTGGGTCAGAAAAGCACCTGGGAATGTGGGTTTTAGCAAGTACTTCTGGTGATTCCTAGTATTAGTTTGTGAAAGCCTGGATAGAGAATACAGAAACTTTTGAATAGAGCTTTGAAAATATTAATAAACATAAGATCACCTGATATCTTGTTAAATTTCAGATTCTGAATATATATGTGTGTAGTGAGACTTGAAGTACTGCATTTCTTACAAGCTCCCAGGTGAGGCCTAGGCTGGTTCCCTGAAGACTGCACTTTGAATAGCAAGTGTGTACCAGAAGTTACAAACAGGTGGTCCATGGGCTATACATGGTCAGATGTGTTTTGTTTGGCTTTGTATGGTGTTGAATTTTTAAAGTTTTGTTGCTACTCTTTGAAAAATGAGTACTCTTTGAAAAAATGCTACTCTTTGAAAAACTAACCATGATGAAGTGAGTGGTGCCAGACTGATTCTCTTGTCATAAACAACTATAAAACTAGACACAATATATGACAACTGATTTGGGGCAATAACAATTAGATAACACAAAGCAGTGATCCCAGAGAGAAGGGAAGCTCATGTGAGGAGCCTTCTGGTCATTCAGTCCCCTGCCTGGTTTGTAATAGTAGCACAATCACAGCAGAGCAAGCTGATATCTGGGCAGAGGATGATGGGCATGCTGAGCTGAGGAGAATGAGGTCAGAGTTTGAGTCACTTCAGATGGCTGAAATCTGCACAATGGCGCATCGGAGAAAGGGAGGTGTGTAGGTGGTTCCCTTCAAGTCCATGGCTGATAACCAGACCGCACATGCATGGAGAAGAGAAGATTACCTAGTGCTTACCAGAGTTAAGCTGTTGGGAGATTGAAAGCAGAGCAGAGAGACTAAAGCTTTGACAGTGATGGAGGACAGGCAATGTGGTGGGGCTGGATGCTTGATTCTCAACCTTATTAGAGTGAAGAGATCTCTTGAGCATATGGTTAACATCTCAGGCATCCTTCAAGACACCAGAAAATTGTGTCTAAGGTATAAGAACTATTCTTAATTTGTCCCAACAGAGTCCAAATTGAAGCCCCAACAAGAGTCTGCAGTTTGAGTCCTGTCAAGTTAGAGGGGCTTGGGAAATACCTTGGGCTTTCCATTTATTATTTAAAAATCATAAAACCAAGCCTACATGTGCAAGCAACTGAACCACCTACTAAACATGTGCACACATTCCTATGAAAAGATAACAGAATCCACATTCTCTACCACATATAATCTATAGTGTGCAGTATTCGATCAAATATCACTTAGGCATACAAAAATAAAAACATGAAAATGTGATTCAGGGATAAAGAAAATATAATCAAGAAACTAAATGTAAGGTATCTCCTATGATGGAGCTAGCAAAGACTTTAAAACAAGTATAATATTTTCAAAGAATTAAAGAAAAATATGGTTTTAATGATTGAATAGAAAAAGAATCTGAGCAGAAAAATGTAAACTATACAAAAAATCAACCAAATGGAAATTCAATAACAGAAAATTATAATAACTGAAACTTTAAAAAAATTACCAGATGAACCTAACAGAAGAAGATTATAACTGGGCAGAGAAAGAAGGATCTTGTTTATAAATCAATAGCATTTTTCAATCACATATACAGGAAAAAAAAATTTTTTTAAATGAACAGAACCGTATGGACCTGTGTGAAAATATTTAATTGCTTAATAACAGTTTTCAGAAGTGTGAGTGTCCCCAAGATTATTTCATAAAATCTGCACTACTAAAGCTATATTTATGATAACTAAGATATTATATGCCTTTCTCTTGTCCATCTTTTCATAGGTGTATAGTGGAGTTTTCCCTGGACTGCAAGATGAATGATATAACAACAGATTAAATGCAGAAACAAATATGAGACTCTAGCTGTCTTCTGGAAGCCATGAAAAGCACTCTGTGAAAGTGTGTCATTCTTCTCACTAAGAATTTTTGATTTTTTTCAATAAGTCTACCTTTTTATGTTAATGTGTTATGGTATTATTCTTTTTTATGTGTGTCGATATACATATTTTTAATAATTTCTCTGCTTAATTTCTAATATGATAAATATTGATAGCTATAACTACATAAACAAATGCATTCGGGGTTCTTGAAAATTTTAAATAGTGTAAAGAAGTATTGGGACCAAAAAATATGAGAACTACTGCTTTTACATACCTGAAATTTGCATCTCAGAAAACAATTACAATGAGCAAACCAGCATTTGGAAAAACAATGACTAAAAACTTAACAAATTGAATGAAAAACAAGAAGAAAATTTTTGGATTAAAAACAAAGCCAAAAATCTAAGTCAATTCCAAGCGAGATAAATGTAAAATAAATAATCAGAGTCAAATTGCAAAGAAAATACTGAAAGCAGCCATATCGAAAACACATATTACAGACATGAAACAAAAGGATAAAAATAACTTACCATTGACTTTTCATATCAGACAATGGAGGCTACTAAAAGTCAATTTAATTACATTTTAAAAGTGTGAACGTTTGAGAGGCCATGGTAGAAGGATCGGTTAAACTCAGGAGTCCAAGACAAACCTACGCAACATAGTGAGATCCCATCTCCAAAATTTTTTCTTTTTTTTAAATTAGCTGGGCATCTTGTCACATGCCTATAGTCCCCAGCTACTTGAGAGGTTGAGGCAGGAGGACCACTTGAGCCCAGAAGGTCAAGGCTGTAGTGAGCTATGATTGCACCACTGCACTCTAGTCTGAGAGATAAGTATAAGAATATACTTATCTCTAGTATAAGAATAAAAATAAAGTGTAAAGGAAGAAAAATCCTGTCAATTTAGATTTCTATATCCAGCAAAAATAGCTTCTGAAAATGAGGATGAAATCAAGAGAATTTCAGACAAAGAAGATTAGGAAGTTTATTACTAGGATGCTTGCAAAAAAGAAATAGTGAATAGTATCATTCAGGCTGAAAGAAATAACAGCAAATGAAAAGTTAGATCTGTGTAAAAAATAAAGGGCATCAGAAATTGGAAATGAGTCTGTAAATATAAAAGCCTCTCTTTTATTCTCATAATTTATTTAAATTACTCACAATAAAACTAATTACTTATCACATAAATAATAACACTGTAGAGTGACCTTTAACATATATAGATGAGTAAAAAATAGGATAGCAATTGTAGGGAGGATATGAGGAGGTAATCAATCCTATCCTGGAAAAATATTTATTGTAAAACAGGAAGTATGAAGTATCAGAAGGGAAGTGTGAAATGTGAAGAGGCATAATATTGACTCTAAATAGACTGATAACTTAAAAATCACATTTTAGTAGCCCTACATCAAGCACACAAAAAATTAAGTATAAAAAAGAGAAGATGTATTAGATATCTAAAACATTTATCAAAGAATACAGGAAATAAGCAATAGAAATAATTTTATAAAAGATGCTAGGGAAATGGAAATCAAATTATAAGATGAACTTAAACCTCAACTGATGCAGATATACTAAGCATCCCAATGAAAATAGAGATTTTTGACTAGGGAAAAAAGTGAGATCCAACTGGATGCTATCTGTAGGAGACACATTTTAAATGTAAATAACAAGACATTGACTGTAAAAGGATGGATAAGGCATGCAATGCAAACAATAGGAGCAAGAAAGCTGGCATGGCTATATGGGTGTTAGAGAAGGTGGGTTTCAAGACAAAGAGTAAGAGACAAATGCAGGCATTATACAACGATTAAAGTAACGATTCACTAGCAAGGTAGAACAATTTTAAATATGTATACCCTTAATCACAGGGCATCAAAATTTCATGGCTCATGCCTGTAATCCCAGAAATTTGGGAGGCCGAGGTGGGCAGATCATTTGAGGTCAGGAGTTCGAGACCAGCCTGACCCATATGGTGAAACCCTGTGTCTACTAAAAATACAAAAATTAGCCAGGTGTGGTGGTGCATGCCTGTAATCTCAGCTACTCAGGAGGCAGAGGCAGGAGAATCGCTTGAACCTGGGAGGTGAAGGTTGCAGTGAGCCAAGCTTGTGCCACTGCACTCCAGCCTGGGTGACAGAGCAAGACTGTCTCAAAAAAAAAAAAAAAAAAAAAAAAAATCATGAAGAAATTATTAACAGAAATAAAGGGAAAAATGGACAAAGCCACAATGATAGTCAGAAAAATTTTAACATTCCTCTCTTGGTAATTAATAAAAATATGCAAGCCGTAGATGAAGATATCAAGTTTAATATAACAATATCCACAATTGACATTTATAGAACTACCACAAACACCTGCAGAATACATATTATTTTCAAATGCACATGGAATGGTCACCAAAATAGCTAATATTCCAGGTCATACAATAAATATCAACAAAATTGAAAACATTGCAGTCATATAGAGTTATTTTCTGACCACATGGGATTAAATTAGAAATCAATATAAATGACATATCTAGAAAATCTCTAAACATTTTGGAATAAAACAATTGTTTTTAATAACTCAGAAGCCACTGAAAATTACAAGATAAATTAAAAACATTTGAAGCAAATGAAGATGAAAGTTTACATTTCAAACTTTGTTGGGTGCAGGGTGCAGCTAAAGCAATACTTTGAAAAGAATGTATAGCTTTCAATATGTATTTTAGAAAAGAAAAAGGTTTAATACCAATTATTGAAGTTTCTATTTTATAGAGATAGAAAAAGAAAATAAGTTCAAAGCAAAGAGAGGACAGAATTAATATAGATAAGAGCAAACATCAATGAATGGTAAACATTCACATATGAAAATTAACAAAGCCATAAGTTGGTTCTTTGAAAAAAACTTAATAAAATTAGTAAATCTCTAGCAAGACAAATTAATGAAAAAATAAAGAAAACAAATAAACAGTATTAGAAGTGCAAGTGGGAATATGAATATATATCCTGTAGAATGTTAATACATTTCTAGAAGAATTAAAAATATATGCATATTTTAAAGAATAATAAGAAGCAATAATAATAGTAAGAAATAATGAGGAATATTATCATGTGGACATATAGCAATCAACTTTAGCCTATTAAATAAGTTTAACAGGGATATTATCATACAGACATATAGCAATCAACTTTAGCCTGTTAAATAAGTTTAACAGTTTAGGTGAAAGAGACAAATTACTTTAAAACTCTAGTATTCCAAAACTGAATCAAGAGACAATAAAAAACTGAACAATCTCCAATGTATTAAAAGAATTGCCTTTTCAGTCTGTTGATTGTTTTTTGTTTGTTTGTTTGTTTTTTCTTAAACGGAGTCTCACTCTGTCTTCCAGGCTGGAGTGCAATGGCATGATCTCCGTGCACTGCAGCCTCTGCCTCCCAGGTTCAAGCAATTCTCCTGCCTCAGCCTCCCAAGTAGCTGGGACTAGAGGCATGCGCCACCACGCCTGGCTAATTTTTGTATTTTTAGTAGAGATGGGGTTTCACCTTGTTGGCCAGGCTGGTCTTGAACTCCTGGCCTCAGGTGATCCTCCCACCTTGGCCTCCCAAAGTGCTGGGATTACAGGCCTGAGCCACCGCGCCCAGCCTATTGATTGTTTCTTTTGCTGTTCAAAAGCTTTTTGCTTGACTCAATTCTACCTATTGCTTGCTCTTCGTTCCCTGTGCTTTTAGTGTCATAGCCAATAACTTATTGCCCAGATCAATGTCAAGAAGATTTTTCCCTATGTTTTCTTCCAGGAGTTTCATAGTTTCAGGTCTTACAATTGAGTCTTTAATTTATTTTTAGTTTATTTTTGGGTATGGTGTGAGATAAGGGTCCAATTTCATCACAGCAAAGGAAAAAAATAAACAGAGTAAAAGGACACCCCTAAGGGAATGGGAGAAAATATTTGCTAACTGTATATCTGATAAAAGATTAATATCCACAAAAGAACTCAAACAACTTAACAATAAAGACCAAATATCTGATTAAAAATGAGCTAAGGCCCTAAATGGACATATCTCCAAAGAAGACATACAAAGGGCCAACAGGTGTATGAAAAGGTGCTCAGTGTCTCTAATCATCAGGGAAATGCAAACTAAAACCACAGTGAAATATCACCTGACACTTTCTTACAATGGCTATTGTCAAAAAGACAAAAGATGACACATGTTGATGAGGATGTGGAGAAAAAGGAACTTTTGTACGCTGTGGGTGTGAATGTAAATGGTACAGCCATTATGGAAAAACAGTGCTGAGTTTCTTCAAAAAACTAAAAATAACTAGAAACTAAAATAGACCTGTTGCATGACCCAGCTATCCCACTTCTGGGTATAGATCCAAAGGAAATGAAATCAGTAACTTGAAGAGATATCTGCACCCCTGTGTAGCATTGTTCACAATAGCCAAGATATGAAATCATCCTGAGCGTACATACGTTGACATATGAATGAATAACAAATATGTGGCTGGGCACGGTAGCTCTTGCCTGTAATTCCAGCACTTTGGGAAGCTGAAGTGGGTGGATCACTTGAGACCAGCCTGATTAACATGTTGAAACCCCTTTTCTACTATATATACAAACAAATTAGCCGAGCGTGTTGGTGCATTTCTGTAATCCCAGATACTTTGGAGGTTGAGGCATGAGAATTGTTCAAACCCAGGAGTTGGTGGTTACAGTGAGTAGAGATCATGCCACTGCACTCCAGCCTGGGTGACAGAGTGAGATTCTGTCTCAAATTAAAAAGAAGGGGAAGGGGAAGGGGAAGGGGAAAAGGAAGAGGAAGAGGAAGAAGAAGAGGACGAGAGGAGAGGAGAGAAGGAAAGAAAGAAAGAAAGAAAGAAAGAAAGAAAGAAAGAAAGAGAAAGAAAGAAAAAGAAGGAAAGAAAGAGAGCGAGAGAGAAAGAAAATGTGATACACACACACCCATTGAAAGAAATGCTATCATTTGTGACAACATGGATGAACTTGGAGGACATTATGTTAAGTGATATAAGCCAGGTAGACACAGACAGACAAATATTGCACGATCTCACTTATATGTGGAAACTAAAACAGTTCAACTCATAGGAACAGAGAGTAGAATGGTGGCTGTCAGGAGCTGGGGTTGGGGAAATGGGGAAATGTTGGTCACAGCGCACAAAGGCTCAGTTACTTGGGATAAATAAGTCCTGGAGAGCTAATGTTCAGCATGGTGACAATACTAAATTAATCTGTATCATACACTTGAAATTTGCTAAGAGAATTAATCTTAGGTGTTTTCACCACACAGAAAAAATGCTTAACTGTGTAAGGTGAAGGATATGTTAATTATTTTGATTGTGGGGATCATTTCATGATATATACATGTCTCAACATCAGATTGTATACTTTAAATATATGTAATTTTTATTTGTAACATATCGCACAGTAAAGCTGGAAAAACATAAAATAATTGAATTTATCATAAAAATCTTCCCATACAAGAAATTCCATGTTGTGATGAGTTCACCAATGAATACTATCACAGATTTACAAAAGCAATAACATCAATATTACACAGACTTTTTCCAAAAATATAGGAGAGACTGCTTCCTAACATATGTTATTAGGCTAGCACAATCCTGATATCAAAAGCTGACAATGCCATTGGAAGGAAAGGAAATCACAGACCAATATCTCTTATGAACACACAAACCAAAATCCTCAACAAAATATTAGCAAACTGAATTCAGCAGTATATGAAGACTGCATCTCAGTATTGCAAAGATGTTCCAACATGGAAAAATTAATCAATTTCACACATTATAGAATAAAGTAGAACATTCATATAATAATCCCAGTCGATGCAGCAAAAGAATTTGATGAAATCCAAAACTCGTTCATGATGAAAAACACACAGCAAATTGCATATAGAAAGAAACTTTCTCAACTTGATCTTGGGCATCTATGAAAAACATACAGCAACCATCACTGTTAATGGTTAAAGTCTGAAGGCTTTCCCTCTAAGACTGGGAATAAGACAAAGATGTTCAGTCTCCTCACTTCCCATCAATACTGTCCTGGATGTCCTGGCCAATGCCATAAGGCAAAATAAATAAGCAAATGAATTTAAAAATGACGGAAATATTAAAAAGGAGGAAATAAAAATGTATTAACAAATGTTATGGCTATCTGTATAGAAAATCCTAAGGATTATACAAAAAAACTACTAGCCCTAAAATGAATTTAGCAAGGTCACAAAATACAAGATGAATATATGAAGTTAATTTTTATGAACAACAAATATTTCAAAAACAAAATTTAGAAATGAGAAGGGAGTAAATTTGATGAAAACTGCGCAAGATTTCTACATGGAAAGCTATAAGACATTTTTGAAAGAAATTAAGGAATATCTAAAATTAACTGAAAGGTATGTCCTCTCAGTGGATGGGAAGACTACATAGCGTTAAGATATTCTTTGTACCCAAATTGATGTAGAGGTTCAACAAAACTCCAAACAAAATCTCAGTAGGCCTTTTTTTTTTTTTTTTTTTTGGTAGGAATTAACAAAGTTACCCTAAACTGATCTGAAAATGCAAGAGCTATGTTTCAGCAACATAGCTGAAACAATCTTTAAAAAGAACAAAATTGGAGGACTCACACTTCCTGATTTCTATGGTGCTACAAGAACTAGGTATCTATGCAGAAAAAAAAAATGAACCTCAATCCTTTGCTCACGTTTTCAGGAATTAATTTGAAATGAGTCATAGGTTAGAGCATAATGCCTTCCACTATAAAACTTCTAGGAGATAGCATAGGAGAAAAACTGCAATTTGGGGGTAGACAAATATTTCTAGGGACACAAGAAGCACTAACTAAAGAAGAAAAATGACCAATTGCACGCCATCAAATTAAAATTGCTTGCCCTGCCGAAGACACTGACAAGAAAAAGAAATAACCAACCACGGACTGGAAGACAGTATTTGCAATGCACATATCTGGCAAAGACTAGTATCCAGAGTTTACGAAGTTCTCTTACAACTCAACAGTGGAAGGCAAATAACTAATACATAAGAGAAGTTCTAAATAGGCATTTCACAAAAGAAGATACACAATTGGCCAATGGGCGAATGAAATGATGCTCAATTCCATTAGTTATTGGGAAAACGCAGATTAAAATGGGATACCACTTTATATCTAAATGACTAAAATTATGACTAAAATGACTAAAAGACTAAAATTAAACAGACTGGCAAGACCAAGCATTGTTAAGGATGTTGAGCAACTGGAACTTTCATGTATTACTGGGGAGGGGAGGGAGTGTAAAATGGCAAAATCACTTTTGAAAACTGTCTGGCAGCTTTATGGAGAGTTAAGCATACACTCACCAAATGACTCAGCAACTCCATTCCTCTGTTTTTACCCAAGAGAAATGAAAACATATGTCCATAAAGAGACCGGTCCAGGAATGTTCCTAGCAGCTTTATTCATAATAGTTTTAAGTCTGGAAATAACTCAAATGTCCACCAACTGGAAATGAATCAACAACTAGAATACATTTAGGCCACGGAATACTACTCAGCCATAAAAAGGAACACACACTGGATACGTGCGTGGATGAATCTCACAGGCATGCTAAGTGAAAGAAACAGGACAGGAAACAAATGCATTCTGTATGATTCAATGTATATTAAGTTCCAATGATATTAAAACAGAAAAAAAAAAAAAACCATATCTGTAGAGATAGAAATGAGGCCAGTGGTTAGCAGGGGGTGGGATGGAGGTCATTGACTTTAAGAGGCAAGAGGATGATTTCTGTAAAGATAGAAACATTCTATATCTTGATCAAGGTGGTGGTTGCATGAGTGTGTACTTTGTTCAAATGCCACTGACCTGTACATTTAAAGTGTATGTATTTTGCTATTTTAAACTAAACCTGTACAACATTGATTTTTAAAATAAGGCATTTAAAATAAGCATTTGAATTTCAGGATTGTCTTGGAGAGTCACCTGTGGGAATACTGGGCAAGTAATCCTACTTAATCACAGCCAGGTAGAGCTGAGCTACAGCCACCCTGTTCAGATTGGACCAGCCTCTCACCAGGCTCTCACACACCCTCCCTTTTCGTTCATTTATACTATCTGTCAGATCACTGCTTGTTGGCCTCTGCTCTTTAAAAAGCGTTCATTTATTCATTGATTTTTTTTTTCAGCCAGCAATTGCTCATCAAACATGTCCTCGATTCTCTGGACTGGCGATTTCTTCTACGTGGGAGCAACCCCTCTTCATTTGAGCAACAGGGATGGAGAGAACCCACCACATTCTTGGAGAAGGCTGTGGCATCTTACAGACGCTCCCCCAGGCTTAGCTGGCTCTAGCTCAGGGGCGGGAGGCAACCTGCTTTGGCTCCCTTGGAATAAGGGAGATAAGCCAAGAATGAGGTGGCATTTCCCTTTATGCTGATCATCCCTGATTCTTAGGCCTTTTCCCCAAGACCAGCTCTAGGACAGAGGAGCCTGTGACTGGGACAGCATTGCAGAGACCCAATCAGGGCATATAAATCAGGGTCTGGAATGAAAGAAAAGTGGGATTTTTATAAAATGGATCATTATTGTATGACTTTGGTGATATAAATCAGTCAGGTGTAGCTAAAGTGTGAAGTGAATGCCCTTAAATCAAAACATTTTCCTTAGGAATTCCTAGGCACGACTTGTGAAGCTGCTATAGGATCCGTAAGCTCCAGTTGGAGTTATGTAAATCCATTTCCTCCCCTATAAAGCAGCTGAATGTTTTAACTAAATCTAATTCTTAAAATAATGATTTCTGAATCAAAACTTTGCTGGGAAGATTTACAGGCAAGTTTTATAAATCAGAGGCAAGATATATAACTCAGATAGTGAGAAGTGCAGATTTATAAATCCAACTTGTAAATCAGGAGAAAAAACATCATGTTTTACACTAAATAATATTTTTACAAATGGCACCTCATACATCATGCAATTGCCACAAATCTTTCACAGTGGAGTCAGGCTACATAATGCGAGGCTGAATCACAAAGGAAATGGAGGCCTGGGTGGTGAAGTCGGGATCGGGGCATGTGGGTTTGGAAAAATGCTCCTGTAAGCACCTAATCAATGTAGATCAGCCAGGGGCTTTGGCATCAGACTCAGATATGTTTGTAATTCCCCTCAGCCTCCTGAGAGCTGGAAGTGTGGGAGAATCACATCACTATCCCGCCATCCGAGTCTCAGTTTTCTTTCTCTATGAATCCCATGCAATAATCTCTTTCTCAATGGACTGTTGTGAGCTTTAAATGAGATACTATCTGTATAGCACTTAGCTCGGGGTCTGGAAAATACCAAGTGCTTAATAAATGTCAGTTTTCTGTTAATATATTATCATATGCATTGTTATTGTGATCATCCTCGTTATTATTATTTTTAGTCCATGTCGCTTTTCCACCCCATGAGTCTTAAAAGGAGTAGTAATGGGAAGCAGGGGTAGTGATGGGGCTGCTGACTCCAGGACTGTGTCCCTGAGAGGTGGGTGGTCCTCTCCTAACTCTGCTGCATTCAGGTCTGACCACTTTCCCCAGCAATTCCCCAAGTTTTGGCTGTAAGAATTTCCCCATAAAAGCTTCCTGAAGACCATTTTTTGATACCTGACTTCTTTGCAGAATTTAAATAAAAGTTAATGTTTTTAAGAATCTTGTTACAAAAAGTAATACATTTTTACTGCAGAATATTCGAGGAATAATGAAAATCACCAATACCTTTGCCACCCAGAGATAATCACTGATAACTTTTTGGTTATCCTCTTAAAGTCTTTTTCTATGCATATATTTACATACATACATTTTTTAAAATCAAAAGAAATGAGACTCCCTTGTACCAATGGTTTTGCAACTTTTTCCCCCATTTAACTATATATTGTGAACCTTTTCTGAAGTCACTAAATAATTCTCAGTATGATTTTCTTACGACCTTGGATTATAATGCACCATAATTTATTTAAGCAGCTCCATATTTTCAGATGTTTATTTTGTTTTTAATTTTTTGCTTTTATAAACAACCTTCCAGGGAACATTTTCAAATAAATTTCTGCAGTTATTTATGATTATTTTCTGAGGATAAATTCCTAGAAGAGGAATTGCTGTGTAAATGAACTCTGCATATTTTTAAGAATTTTGCCAAGTTACCCTCTGCAACAATTGTATCACTTTAGGATCATCCTGGCAATCTGTGGGTGCCCGTTTCCCCAGGCTCTGCCTAATCTTTTCTTTTTTAGAAAATGTCAGTGTAATAGCTGAAAATGTGTGTTTCACTATTGTTTCAGTTTGCACATCTTTGACAGCTCGCAAAGTTAAACATTTTTTATATTTTTGCTGTTAGTACTTCCTTTGTGAATTTTCTAATCATGTCTTTTACCCACGTTGACATTTCAGAGACTTAAGAATATAAACCCTTTATTACATACATTGCAAGTTTCTTTTTCCAGTTTCCTATTTGCTCTTAGATATAGCCATGGCAGAATATTTGAATTTACATGTGATCAATTTCATCAATATTTTACTTTATGGTAATACACTACTTAAAAGATTTTCCCATTACAAGATCAGATAAACATGCACCTATATTTCCTTCTAGTTCATTTGTATATGTATTTTTAAATTTATAATCCGCTTGACATTTATTTTAGGATGTGGTGTGAAGCAGTGATGAATCAATTTATCTTTAGTGTTTCACAGTTGTCCCCGCATCATTTCCCCCAGAGACTTGAAAAAGCTCTCCTATTACAGAATAGATTCTTAATGTTCTTTCTACCTGCCCATCCTTGGTCCGATAACATTCCATTTTAATTGTCGTAGTTTTAGAATCTATCTTAATGTCCGTGCAGATGTTTCTAATCTTTCTGTTTGATCAAACTTTACTTGATTCTTTTATTCATTTATTCTTCCAGACAACATTTGAATCATTTTGTCAGGTTTCAAAGAAAACGTTACTAAAATTTGGATTAGATTTATAATAGACTTATACACAAATTGAGGCAATGGCACCCTTACAATGTTTAGTCTTCTCTTTCAGGAACATGCATGCACCCCTCTAATTTTACCCTTCTCATATCTCCTTCTATAAAACTCCCTTCTAAAACCACTGGGTCCCAACAGTATCCTAATCAGGTCGGACCAATATTACTGGACTCCGTTTCAATCAAATTTCGAACCCACAGGTCTGTTTTGAGGAAGGAGGAGATGGAGAGAGGTTAGGATCTAAGAGTAGAGTGGTGAGATAGTGCATGCCCCTCACTTCCAGGAAGGTTCTATAGGAAACTTCAAATACCGGGGTCTACAAATGACCCTGCAGTCACTGACCCATGTACGATCCTTCTGTGCAGGCTCTGCTTAACATCCTGGCAGCATCGGTAGAGATTTTTATTTAAAATCTGATCACCGCTCTCTGCAATCTGCCCATGGGAAGGTGCTAGTAACCTTCAGTGTTCAAATATCCCAGCTCAAGGAAGAAAGTTTGACCCTAAGCTTCTGATTGAAACAAAATAAAGCAAATAAAGATTGAAAAATAAGACGCATATTCTTGGGAACCATGCTGATATTGTCTCTGATAATTTTTTATTTTTTTGAGGCAGGGTCTCACTCTGTCACCCAGGCTGGAGTTCAGCGGTGTGATCTCAACTCACCATAACCTCCACCTCCGGGACTCATGTGATCCTCCCACCTCAGCCTCTGGAGTAGCTGGGACTGCAGGCATGCACCACCACGCCTGGTTAAATTTTGTAAGTTTTGTAGACATAGGGTTTCACCATGTTGCCCAAGCTGGTCTTGAACTCCTGGGCTCAAGCAATCTGCCCACCTTGTCCTCCCAAAGTGCTGGGATTACAGGTGTGAGCCACCACACCCAGCCTCAAATATAATTTTTATTGGTGAATTCAGGAATTACAAGAACTTCAATAATGTCTGCTTACTTAACTTGGCAATGCTCCCTCTACTCTCCTTCCAGTTCCCCAGTGAAGCATGGCCTTGTGTGCCATGAGCAGATTTAAAGTTTAAGAAGATGACTCTAGATGTTCCATGGAGAATGTTGGGAGTGAGAGTGGCCATGGGAAGACCCAATGGGAGGCTGTTGAGTTGCCCAGGTGAGATGATGGTTTTATGGACTTGTTGGGGGTCCGTGCTGATGGAGGGAAGGAACTAGAGTTTACACATGTGTTGGTGATAAAAATAAATCAGTAAGATTTGATGATGGTGCTAGAGAAGGGAAGATGTCCAAGATGATTCCAAGGTTTCTGGCAAAAGAAACTGAATGGTTGCTGAGATTTGAAGGGTGGAGTAGAAACAGCTTTGGGGACAGTAGGGACAGGACTGCCAAGAACTGAGTTCAAGGTATGCTTGTGTAGATCCTGAGTGTCTTGTCATTAAGTGAGAGAAACCTACCTCCAACTCTACTGAGTGAAAAAGAAGTTTTGGGGTATGCAATAGAAAGCCCACAGGTGGAACAGCTTTCAGCCCTGGGAGTTCAACATTGGCACTGGGAATCTCTCTCTTTTTCCCTCCCACCCTCTCTTTCTTCCCCATTCTGTTGCTGCAAGCTGTGCTTTCACTGTGCTGCCTTTCTCCTCTAGCAGGCTCTCCCTAAGTTTGGTGGCAGAGTTGTCCCAGTCTCCTCAGGCTTCTATTCTATTCCACCAGCATAGTAATCCCAGTGAGAAAATAGGGATTTTTTCCCTCCTCAAATTGTGTCAGCAAAATATGTTAGGTGTGAATTATCTTGACCCACTTTTGACTCAGTACCTCTCTTTATACCAATCTGATTCTGGGTAGATCTATCATATGACCAGACCACTTTGAAAAAGTATCTGGGCTAGGCGCGGTGGCTCCTTCCTGTAATCCCAGCACTTTGGGAGGCTGAGACGGGTGGGTGGCTTGAGGTGAGGAGTTTGAGATCAGCCTGGACAACATAGTGAAACCCCGTATCTACTAAAAATACAAAAAGTTATCCAGGCATGGTGGCACACACCTGTAGTCCCAGCTACTTGAGAGGCTGAGGCACAAGAATCGCTTGAACCTGGAAGGCTGAGGTTGCAGTAAGCCGAGATGGCACCACTGCACTCCAGCCTGGGTGACAAACAGAAACTCCATCTCAAAAAAAATAAATAAATAAATAAAAATAAAAATAAAGAAAGAAAGAAAAGAAAAAGAGAAAAGAAAAGGTATCTGCAAGGGATAGTTCTCTAAAAGCAAAAGATAAAATAAAAATAAGGAAGTAAATAGATTGGACAGACAAATCACAGATGCCTGTATCTGCTAATATATGTGACCTTAAAATTTATTGTCTAAGATGTTTTTGAGTCTGAAAGGGGTGCTGTGACTACTTATGCCAGGACACCACATGTAAATAGAGACTTCCCAGAGAAAATGAAGACATATGGTCACCTTACCCACAGGGTGTTCAACTAGAGATGTTGACTAGTGCTTGGTGCTCAGATGGAAGGCAAGAATGGAATACAGGATTTAGAGCGGTTAGCTGGGAAGTTCTGATGGAATGGTGTATTAGTCTATTTTCACGCTGCTGATAAAGACATACCTGAGACTGGGTAATTTACCAATTAAAAGAAGTTTAATGGATTCACAGTTCCACGTGGCTGGGGAGGCCTCACAATCATGGCAAAAGGCAAAGGGCACATCTTACATGGTGGCAGGCAAAGAGAAAATGAGAACGAAGCAAAAGAGGAAACCCCTTATGAAACAATCAGATCTTGTGAGACTTATTCACTACCATGAGAATAGTGTGGGGGAAACCACCCTTATGACTCAGTTATCTCCCACTGGGTCCCTCCCACAACAAGTGGGAATTATGGGAGTGACAATTCAAGATGAGATTTGGGTATGGACACAGCCAAACCATATCAAATGGTATGGAAAGAAGTGGAATTGAAGGAGTTGAAAGAGTGGGCTGAAGATTGAAGGAGGTGAGGAATTGGGGGCAGCATCATATGGACACATTGCTTTTTTTTTTTTTTTTTAAGATGGAGTCTTGCTCTGTTGCCCAGGTGAAGTGCAATGGCATAATGTTGGCTCACTGCAACCTCCGCCTCCTGGGTTCCAGCGATTCTCCTGCCTCAGCTTCCCAAGTAGCCGGGATTACAGGAGCCCATTAACACACCCTGCTCATTTTTGTATTTTTAGTGAAGATGGGGTTTCACCCTGTTAGCCAGGCTGGTCTCGAACTCCTGACCTCAAGCCATCCGCCTGCCTCAGCTTCCCAAAGTGCTGGGATTACAGGCGTGAGCCGCCTTGCCCAGCTGACACACTGCTTTTAAGCCAGATTGGGAAGGGTAAGGAGATAAGGCAACAGCAGTAGGAAAACGAGTGAGAGCAAAGGAAATGAATTTTAAGAATGGGAGACTAGTGGAAATTGTAGGCAAAGGAATAGTATCTGTTGATGGAAACCCTCAGAAGGCAGGACGGGAAAGGCCCCTTAGGAAAGAGAAGGGCGAACTTCACCTTTGTAACTGGAGGAAGGTGGGGGAGGATGGGGAAGCGCAGATGGGCTGATAGATTCTGTCATGCAAGAAAGAGATGCTCCTGTTCTCATATGATGGTTTCTCATTTTTGCATAAAGTGCAAGACAAGGCTGTATGCCAAGATTGGAGTTTGAGGCCATAAGATGGGTTGAACATGTTGCTGTTGCAAAAGGGTTGGTGAACAAAATGCACCAAGACTGTTGGGCAGTGTGACGGGGTGAGATAAGTGTGACAATGTGAGCCAGCTATGGACTGCAGTGTCTCTGGCAAGGCTGGGGAAATATATTCAGCTCATCCTCCTAGGCTTGTTTGCAGACCACTCCTTTCATTCCCCAGGACTTCAAAGAGATTGTCACATCTCCATGGTCTGAGGCTGACTCTGGGGCCAGGCTCCCTATAATGCAATTCAGGATGCTCAAATGATCATGCTCTATGGGCACCTGAAGTAACATGGCCTCACTTCTAAATTAATGGCAGCATTTGCATGAAGGAAAAGCATTTTTTTAACACCCCCTTTTCTGATTTAGGAGGTTGCTGAAGTCAGGGTGCAGTAGAACTTACCGTAACTCACAGATATGGCCTCCTCTTCCCCAGAGACCTCCAGCCAGCACACTGCAGTGTTCAGAAGCTGCTCCTGGGTGCTCAGGGGGAGCAGGGGCCCTGGGGCTTTTAGGCTGTACATAAAAGCTGAAGCCTTTGTGTGTTCATCCTAACTGGTAATTTGCCATTTAAGAAATTCACATTGGACTTTATCACCTCCAGCCCTTGAGCCCAATGTTTTCTCTTGATAGAAAGCTGGTGAATCAAAGTTTTTAAATGAAAATATTATAAAAGAAAATTTTGGTGGATTCCCCTTGCTTTATTGTTTTTAATTTTTTCTAGCATCAACATAAAAGGATTTCTCTTTGGTACTCAAACTACTTACTGGGGCTGCTGAATAGCAATGATATGATTTACGATCTGGAGTGTCCTCCAGCCCTAAGGCTGGAGTGTTAGAATTGGAGGTAGCATTGACCCGCCACGTCTGGCTTCTGTGAGGTCCTCTCCCATCCACAGAGATCTGCATGATTAATATATAAGAGATTATGTCCTGGGAGACATGGATGGAGACATCATTGGAGTGGTTGTCTTCACAGCAAACGTCACTTGAAACTTCCTTTTCCCCCCTTCAGAATACCAACGTGATTATGCATTGAGCTGTTGCTATTTACAGATATCTTAGCACAGAGAGCATTACACAGCCAATGACACAGAATTACAACCATCTAGACATATGGTTTGGATAAACAAAGCACAAAGCACAAATTAACCATGGTTGACTATAACTCCCGCTCTCTACTCCCCAGGGAGGGACTTTAGTGAAACTCCCGGTTGGAGAAAGCAATACATATCAGAAAGTAGAGTGCATACAGCATGGTTTAGACAAATGCTAAACCTTATTTAATGCTTTTCATGGTGCCAGAACACAATGGCACCAACCTGTCTAGCAAAAGTTATATCTCCGTGCCAGTTTCCTGTAAATAGTAACTGTACTCCTACTGGATTCCATGCCTGTGTGCTCCAAGGCCAAAGAATGCCTTTCATTTTTCATCACCTTGCTTCTACTTCCTGTGTCCAAAGGCCTGGTTGCCGCATGCATCTGGATGTTAGAGCTGCAAGGGGTTGGACGCAAGTAGCCTCCTCTAAGTAAACACCCTTCAACTTCCACTGTGGTCCTTCCCCTCACTGAGTGGCTCATGCTAGTCTATAGGGAAGAACCCCCAAAACCCCCACCCCCGCTCCGGCTAGGACAGTCAAGGCCTGAGCTCATCCAACCCCACGGGTGCCATTAGGAGTGGGTGGATTCTATTCGCTGGCAGTCAGCATTTCCCCTACTTCCCATATTTTATCTTCCATGAGAAATTCTTCCAGGACAGGAAACTTTCTGTGTGAGGTCCTTGGCCCCATCATTGACACACGAACCTTATAAACTTTGTTTGACAATAAAGAGTATAATATTTGCTTTTCATAATACATGTGCATCGCTTTCCAAAGGAGAGAGCAAAATAAATAAATAACGAGCAAAAGGCTTCTACTTGGCTTGAACACTTGTACTGGAGTTTTTCAAAAGGGAAAAAAAAAATCCACAGAACACTTAGCTAAATATATGCCTACTTTTTTTTCTTGTCTTTGGTGACTTTTCAGATGTACATTATGTATTTAGTTCTCTCTCTCTCTCTCTCTCTCTCTCTCACACACACACACACACACACACACATTATAAGAACTAAAATTAGAGTCCATCATTCACAGACCTACCTGGGAGAAGGTATAGACTTGTGGCCCCACAAATACAGAGGGCTCTACAGTGTCAGATAAGCCTTAAAGACAATATGTTATGAGTTGATAAGCCTTTGATTCTTATTATTTTATTAGCTGACCCGAATATTTTAAGTGTACACCAGAAACAAATTCTGCTCCACGAGATGAGCAGAGGAAAAATCTACAAGCTCAGATGTCCAAGAGAAACAGGGCTTCCATCAGTGTGACTGGGACATGGAATCTCTAATGCCCTCTCAACAGAAATCCCAGCCGCTAACCTCCTGAGCCCCATGGTCATCTTGAGTCAAGGGAATTGTGTGAGATCCACTCAAGTGGCCTTGATGGCTTTCTTCTTTCGAAGGTTGGGCAGGCAGCGGGAGACTCGCTGACCCCACATGGGTATTATTGACATGTCTTCTTGCTGTCATTTTCACATCTCATTTCTAACCCTCTGAAGTGAATAAGGAAGACTACTGAATCACTCTCTGTCATGTTTATATGGCAAAATAGAAATGGAGAAGGACAGGAGATGAGATTCCCAGGACAAAGCTAATGGACTTACCAAGGCCACTTACCTGGATTCAATAATTCAAATTAACTCCATTCAATTCAGCAAATATTTTCTGAGTACCTCCTATGAAGGAAGTCCCTGTGCTAAGCCCCGTAGAAGATACAGAAAAGGACCCGAAGCTCCAGTCCTGAGCGGGAGACATTTAAGGGTAAAATATTCCGGAAAGCATGTTAGCTGGAGAGGGACAGGAGGTCCTGAAGGAAGGAAGAATCCATTCTGATTAGCACTGGGGAACAGGAAGATGGGAACCTTGACTTTACTCCAGAGCCTGTGAAAGTTTTTCCAAGTCTAGGAAGGTTGTGAAGTGTGTACCAAGTCTCAGTCCTACTTGTCTCTTTTCATCTCAAGAGTCAAGTGAAAATATCTTCAAGCATATTGAAAATAACATCTGGTCACATGCGTTTGACTGAACCCATTCCCATTGTGGACTCCAATATATACTGGATGTGTTTCATTTTGCTTCTATGTAAAACAGATTCTACTAGCCCATAAAGAGGGATTTTACATTTAGTCTTCTGTGACGTTCATTAGTAACATGTTCCATATGCACTTACAGATGTACATTCTATAAATTGGAATTCTTACAGTCTAGCTATAGATGAAGAAAATTCATGGGAAATCTCTATGAGGCTCAAAGAATGGATGGGAAGGGTAAAGACCCTGGCTTAAAATAGATTGCAACCAAGGTATAGCTGGGGTCCAGGCAAACTCAACCACATGCACTGTCAGGGAAGCATGAGCTCCAACCACTTCCTGACCTCATGTTACTGTACTCCAGATTCAAAGTCCTGGGGGAGAAGAGAGGCTGGTTGCAAAGGTCCCATTCTTGACACCTTGGCTTGCAGTCTTACAAGACCCAAGACAGAGGGCGAGGTAAACCTTTCACCTTTCAGAAGGACATTAGAATGCTATTATTGAAAGTAAGGTGAAGGGATTCTGAGTCACCAAGCCACCAGGAAGTGCACCATAGTTAGTGGGCCAGATACCATGTTGATGCTAAGGTAATAAACTGATGGACACTGAAGCCCAGCGACAGGCCACCATTTAGTGTCAGGGAGTAGATGTGTAAATAACTCACCACAAAATATGGAAGAGGGGAAAACATTATGGGAGAAGGGAGGTGAAGAAGGAGCTCCAAGGGAGGTTGGAGGAGAGACAGTGATTTCTACTCAATGTGCCCAGCTAACCTTCGGATGATATAGTGGTGATGCTGTAGAGGGAATGTGGAGTGTTTCTGACGACTTCGGACACATGGGTGAGGCCGGGAGTGGATTTAGGTCAGCCACCAATTTGACATAAGAAGAACTGCACATCCATGTTGGAGTTATGGCATCTGTTTCTTATTGATTTTGATTTGAAGACACCCCACCACCCATTCATTGACACTCCTGTGTCTCAAAAAAAAGTGTTTTTCAAGGTATGTGTATAACTGTACTCATACACATGCACATATCTATTGGAAACCCTGGCCTGGATTGGCTTTCTGTCCACCACCAAAAGAATTCAGCATCCTTTTCTTGAGTTTTCACTGCACTTTATCCTTACCTCTAATGCTACACCTGCCATGTTAAATTAAAATTATCTTTTGCAGATAATGTCTTGTCCATCATGGCATCCCCTGTGCCTGGTATAGTCGCTGATACCAAGTAGGCATGTGACAAATGTTGGGTGAATATACATAGTTGAGCATACACATCTCTAATCTTAGTCTTGTTATTGCTGGTGATAATAAACATTTGTAATTAGGCATTTTAACTAGTTTGGCATCTATGCTGTTCTTCTATAACTACTTTTGGTGGATTTGCCTGTTGCTTTCTGCAGTTGCCTCAAAAGGAAGTGGTGCACATTTCAGCCTTCATTGAAATTTCAGTCCTGGAGTCATGAATATTGCTATGTGCTCACCAAAATCTGTTCCTTCATTTTTCTAGTCACACAGCTAGACTACATTTCCCAGCCTCCATTGCAGTGAGGTGTGGCCATGTGACTCAGTGTTAGCCAGAGGAAAGGAAAAGGAAGTGAAGTGCACCACTTCTTGGACTGGCCCTTTAAAAACCTACCCTGTGATCATCCTTCCTTACCTGCCAGCTGAATAGAGAGAGTGCCAAGACTCTAGTTACTAATAGCCACTAATCACATGTGGCTATTTAAGTTTGAATTAATTTAAATGAAATAAAAATGGGAGGCAAAGAACTATCACAGTCCCAAGTACTCTTGATTTCTTCCCTTCTCCAACCCAATGAAATAAAAATAAAATGTGAAATTGAAGTTAGATGAGACCCAAAATACATATATAGAGAGACAAGGGGCAGTGAGAGACCTCAGCTTCCTGTCTGACTTACAGCCTGTCGCCCTTCACTTACTCATCTCTTTATCTTCCTCCTGCAAGTCTGCCATACCATCATGGGGCAACTTTCGGATGACAGGTAACTGGGTTTCAATCTTGCCTTTGGCATTTCCTTGCTATGTGATTATCGTGTTTTTATTTAATGTTTCCGGGCCCCTGTTCCTTTCTCCTAAAGTTGCAGCCGATGCTTCTCACTTCAGTAATCAGTTTGACAAAAATAACATATACCAACATGGCATAGTTATGGTTTCTCTTAAATCTGTCTCTCCATTGTTATTTCATACAGATATCCAGTTGTTCTACCACTGTTTGTTGAAAACGATTTTCTCCACCATCCGTCCACCTTGGCATTGGCAAGGTAAATGGATGGTGGGAGAAATCATCTTTAATTGATCTTTTTCCAAGAGATCAATTGAAGATTATTGATCAAATTGATCAGATAATCAATTGATCAATTGATCTTTCCAAAGATCAATTGAATATATATATTTTTAACGTAATCAAATTCCATATATATTCAGTTATATACTTATACACATTCCAGATATATTCAGTATACATTTCAAATATACATATATATTTTATATGTATACATATATATATCTATATACTTATATATTCATTTCTGGACTTTCTATTCTGTTTGTTCCATTGATTCAGTAGACTATTCATGTGCTAATAGAACTGTCTTAATTACTTTCCATAATTTAAATGCCATAAAATAAGTCTGGAAATGAGATAATAAAGATTCTTCAATGTTTTTCTTCTTTAAAAAATTAAATAAAATTAAAATTTCGGTTCTGCCATTGCACGGGCCACCATTTAAATGCTTCATAGCCATACATCTTTAGTGGCTACTGTATTGGACAAGGAAGTATAGAACATTTCCATCACCATAGAATGTTCTATTGGCCAGAATTGCTTTAGAAGAGGGTAAAATCACAACAGCGAGAGAAGCTAAGTCGCTGAATAGTGCTTGAAGCAAACTTCTCACCGCCATCACTGATTGGACTTGATAAGAAAAATAAACTGCTGTGTTGAGCCCTTTGGATTTAGGGGTTTATTTATTCACAGTAGCTACTGATTAATTCTCTGATACAGAGGTCATAGGTTAAGACGCGGAATCATTTTGTTCACCTGTCTCTCCACAGGCAGTGAAAAACAAGCTCCACTTGGAGAAGTGTCTTGTCTGAGAGCAGAAAACTAATGAATTTTTGGGGTCCAATCCAGAAACACTGATTTCATACGTATGGTGAAAGCATAAAGGCCTTACTGTCAGCTGTGAAGAACTTCCCTTAAGTCTTTAGAGCCTGAAGATATGCACATCTCACTCTGCGATGCAGCCTTTCTAATGCACTAGTACAAACATGCATCTGTAGAATCTCCTTCTGCAAGTAAGAACCTCCTGACGGTCACAGTGCAGCAAAGACTGTAAAATTAGTAGAAAAATTAGCAATTCTGCCAGATTACAATCCCACTACCTCAGACCATGGGGAGTGAAATTCCCAATGGACCATGACACTTTAGAAAATAATGTTATAACAAATTATAAAGGTTTAAGTTAGAATCATACAGCATGTAGCCCTTTCACACTGGCTTCCCCCACCCCAATTAGTAACATACATTTAAGTTTTCTCCAGGCCTTTTTGTATGGCTGATAGCTCATTTCTTTTTAGCTCTGAACAATATTCCATGGTCTGGATGAACCAGTTTATTTATCCATTGAACTACTGAGGGATGGCTTAGTTGCTTCCAAGTTTTGGCAATTATTAATAAACCTATTACACATATCCATATGTGAGTTTTTATGTAGACATAAGTTTTCTATTCTCTTGGGTATATCTAGGAGTGAGACTGCAGAATGACATGATAAGAGCATATTTAGTTTTATAAGAAAGCCCCAAATTGTCTTCCAAAGTGGCTGTTCCATTTTGCATTTCTACCGACAGCGAATGAAAGTTCGTGTTACTCCACATCCTTGTCGGCATTTAGTGTTGTCAGTGATCTCAATTTCAGCCATTCTAATAGATGTGTGGTGACATCTCAGTGTTGCTCTAAGCTGTATCTCACTAATGACATATGACATAGGACATCATTTTATATAGGTATTTGCCATCTCTATCTTCCTCGGTGAGGTGTCTGCTAAGGTCTTTGACCCATTTTTAAGCTGGATTGTTTATTCTGTTATTGTTGAGTTTTAAGTGTTCTTTGTACACTTTGGATAGCAGGCCTTTTTCAGATAATATCCTTTGCAAATATTTCCTCCCAGTCTATGGCCTGTCTTTTCATTCTCTTGGCAGTGTCTTCAACAGAGCAGAAATTTTTGATTTTAATTAAGTCCAGCTTATCATTTCTTTCTTTCACGGATTATGCCTTTGGTGTTGTATCTAAAAAGTCTTCACCAAACCCTAGGTCATCTAGATTTTCTCCTGTGTTATCTTCAAGGAGTTTATTGTTTTGTGTTTTACATGCTTTACATACTGTATCATTCCAACTGTGTGACATTCTGGAGAAGGAAAAATTGTTAAGATAGTGAAAAGCCAGTGGTTATCAGGGGTTGAGGGGAGGAAGGGATGACAGGCAGAGCACAGAGGAGTTTTAGGGCAGTGACACTGCTTTGCAGGATTCTGTAATGGTGGATACATGCCATTATGCATTGATCTAAACTCGTAGAATGCACACCACCAAGAGTGAACCCTCATGTAACCTATGGACTCTGGGTGATGGTGATGTGTTAGTGCAGTTCATCAACTGTAACTAAAAGTACCAGTCTGGTGGGGGCTGTCGATAATAGGGGAGGCTGTGCATGTAGAATGCAGGGGACACACGGGAAATTTCTGTACCTTCTGCTCAGTTTTGCTGCAAACCTAAAAGTGCTCTAAAATAAAGTCTAGGGTTTTTGGGGTTTTTTTGTTTTGTTTTGTTTTTAAAAAGGTAAATTAGATTACTACCTTCCTTTTCTTAAAATCCATCCACAACATTTGCTTTGCACTTGAAATAAATGTTTGTCCTTTGGAAGCGAGTTCTCGCCTTTCATCCTCCAGCCCTGCCCATCTCCTTGACCTCATCTGCTCCATTTCCCCCTTGTTCACCCCGTCGCCCTGCTCCAGCACCACTGGATTTCCTTCTGGTCCTTTAAGATTTGCACATGAGTTCCACCTTGGGCATTTGTCCTTGTTTTTTCTCTGCCCACAACATTCTGCCACCAGCTCTCTCTGCCCCTTAACCCCAGCCATGCATACAGAGATTTTCACAGGCTGGATGCATCCTAGTCCCTCATGTCTCCATTCAAAAGCTGCCTCCTGGGCCGGGTGCGGTGGCTGATGCCTGTAATCCCAGCACTTTGGGAGGCCGAGGCGGGCGGATCACCTAAGGTTAGGAGTTCAAGACCAGACTGGCCAACATGGTGAAACACCGTCACTACTAAAAATACAAAAATTGGCCAGGCGCAGTGGCTCACACCTGTAATCACAGCACTTTGGGAAGCTGAGGCAGGCAGATCATGCGGTCGGGAGATTGAGACCATCCTGGCTAACATGGTGAAACCCCGTCTCTACTAAGAAAAAAAAAAAAAAAAAAAAAAGCCAGATGTAGTGGCACATGCCTGTAGCCCCAGCTACTCGGGAGGCCAAGGCAGGAGAATTTCTTGAGCCTGGGAGGCGGAGGTTGCAGTGAGCCAAGATTGCACCACTGCACTCCAGCCTGGGTGACAGAGGGAGACTATGTCTCAAAAAAAGAAAAAGAAAAAAAAAATAAGCTGCCTCCTGGGAAAGCCTTTCTGATGATCTCAGATGACTCATCCCTCTGTACCACACTGCCTTGTGTCACTGTCTCCTTAGCATGGCCACTAGGTCCCTCCTCTTGCAGGAAAGTGCTGTCTTCATGAGGCCAGGGGCCTTGTTGCTAGGGCTTCTAGTTGTATGCTCAGCTTGAGACACGGTGGGGGCTGGGAGCCCCCCAAAAGGCCTAAAATGAATTTCTTGAGTATTCCAGCAGACTAGATAATTTTAAATATTTAAGAACGATTTGATGAGCAGACGTAACACTGTCATAAAAAATGATATTTCTTGCATACACTTATGCCATTGATGTTCTTTGATGTTTCTTGTATACATATATACATACACCATCATAAAGAATGCAAGTTGTAAGTAATTGCATTGTAAGGTTTTTCTCTGAGAATTTGGTGATCTTCCTCCAAAATTATTAGAGTATTTTTAAGCAAATTAGAAAACTCTACCATTGATCCTTTATATAGAAAAAACTATAATATCTTTTCTTGAGTCGGAGTCTCGCTTTATCGCCCAGGCTGGAGTGCAGTGGCACGATCTCGGCTCACTGCAACCTCCACCTCCTGGGTTCAGGTGATTCTCATGCCTCAACCTTCCGAGTAGCTAGGATTACAGGCACACGCCCCCATGCCCGGCTAATTTTTGTATTTTTAGTAAAGACAGGATTTCACCATCTTGGTTGTGCTGGTCTCGAACTCCTGACCTCAGGTGATCTGCCTACCTTGGCCTCCTAAGGTGCTGGGATTACAGGTGTGAGTAACCGCGCCCAGCTTATAATAACTTTTTGATGTCTTTTGTGGGGGAAGTTTATATGCCTGTGTATATAGTCATTTCCATGAGATAATCTTAATGCAGTAAATTTGTGGACTCTTAAGTTATAGGGGACAGCACCTTGTGAGTGTCACATTATGTACTTAAACCTTCAAATATAATTCCTTCAGCACAAAAATATTAATTCACTCTAATTACATAATTGTTTGCATGAACAAGGATGTTTAGACAAGGCTAGCATTCCATAGGCTGATGTTTGAGTGAAATTTCAGTTTTCGACTGCAGGTACCACTCTCCCAGCTATGGAGATGGTAAATATACAAACCATGATTATTCTAAACTGCTTTCAAGATTATCCTTTGAGCTGAGCCCCTCATGAATATCTTGCCTGCACAGAGTCGGTTTATTCAAAACAGTGGCATATTTAATTTTAGAATATATATGGAAAAGAGAGAAGGCTATTAGAAACTTCTTCTATTTTTCTTTTTCTTTCTTCTTCTTTTTTTTTTTTTTTTTTTGAGATGGAGTCTCACTTGGTCACCTAGGCTAGAGTGCAGTGGCGTGATCTCGGCTCACTGAAACCTCCACTTCCCGAATTCAAGCGATTCTCCTGACTCAGCCTCCCAAGCAGCTGGGATTACAGGCATGAGCCACCATGCCCAGCTAATTTTTTTTTTATTTTTAGTAGAGGCAGGGTTTCACCAGGTCAGGCTGGTCTTGAACTCCTGACCTCATGATCTGCCTGCCTCAGCTTCCCAAAGTGCTGGGATTACAAGTGTGAGCTACCGCACCTGGCTTAGAACCTTTTTCTATAAATATTCTTATTAATGTAAAAAATCATTTTGTTTTATGGTTAAAACAACACAACTGGGACCAGCTATCTTCAGAGTTTTAATTTTTTAAAGCTCACATCTTTACCCTATTTCTGATATTTCTTTTTTTTCTGATTTTTTTGTACACACTTATACTATTGATATTTCTTGTATACAATTATACCATTGATGTTCTTTGATGTCTCTTGTATGCATATATACCATTGATGTTACTTGAGATTATTTTATGGGCTCTGTTGACAGATGCTTCTAACTTAATGAGTATGTTTTCATTGAATTAATTTGTATGGTTTACAATTTGTGACAGATGATTCTGACTTCCCAGTGAGTGACAGCAATTTTCCTTTTTGAGTAAATTTATTTAAGTAAAGACCTGACTTATATTAAAGAAAAATATGAGTACAGGGTAGTACTGACATAACATGGTGCCACAATTCTGAATGTGGTATCCAAATGACTAATGTCTGGGAAATGCTTTGAACACCTACACTGGAGATGTATAGCCAACCAATTAAATTTCTTAATTTTTGTATCAATATTTGGTACCTGCCAACTTTTTAAAAATTTTATTTTAATCCCCTCCTGCTTTGTTACATTCTTGGCAAAGAGGGAATGGCCTATGGATGAGGGTTGAAGGCCTGATTCTTCAGGGAATAAAGACAGGTCTTCAGGACCCCCACACTTAATCCTGGGATGTGAAAGTGATAAGGTTCAGCCAACTTAGGTGTAGTGCCTCATCCAGGTATGAATGCAGTCTTTCCCGGGGCTGAATAAAGCTCAAGAATCAAAGACTCTCTTCTTGCTTTCTCAATCTGCTCTGTTGTCTCCACTCAGCTCACTTCCTATGGAAAGGACTCAGGTATGGAGCAGAGTCACTTCCCGAACCACGCCATCAGCAAAGCTGGCTCCTCTTGGCTGGCTCAGGCCCTCTGGCCTCCCAGCTATGAGGTTACACCAGCTGAGAATTCAATGATCTGTCTTAACCACAGTGACTCATGCAGCCTCTGGTTTCCCTGTGGCTGGGACCCTTCCTCTACCAGGAAGACATATTTTAAATGATGACATGAATGACGGAGAGTGCACAGAAAGCTTTCAAAGATTTGGAACAACCAGCCGGAAGCTCCAAAGCTAACCCGAGTTTGTTCAACCTCATTTGGTTTGAGAATTAGAAGGACTGGTCCCGACGGGTGCTCTCTGACTACTGCCAAGAATCTCTTGTTCTTTCTAGCAGTGATGGCCTGGCGGCCACACTCAGCACAAGTTAACCATTCCAAGTGCAGGAAGAAGTAAGGAGTGAGAAATAAGAATAAAATAAAAAATAAAATCCTCCCAAATAGTCTGCAGTTTGAAAACTTTTCTCAAATCCTCAAAGGAAGATAATTGTTTAAACTCCAGGGACAGCTCAAGGCTCAGAAGAAAGAGTGTGGACTTACTCTAAAGAGAAGGAGAGTGAGGACTTGGCACCAAACGTGCGCTAAGTGCCAGCACGCCCATTCCTTTCATGTCATCTGCTCCTCTCCTCCATTGCGTTTTTTTCTTTTAAATAGACTTTATTTCAGTTTTTGGTTCACAGGAGATACAGAGATTTCCCATATACCTCCCGTTGCTTACAAATACATGCAGTCACCCCATTACCAACATTCCCCCACCAGGGTGGTACCTTTGTTACAACTGAGGAACCTACACTGACCCATCACCACCACCCAAAGTACATAGCTTATGTCAGTGTTCACTCTTGATGTTGTGCATTCTATGGGTTTACACAAATGTACAAAGACATGGATGCACCATTATAGTATCCTATAGAGTAGTTTCACTGCCCTAAAAATCTTCTGTGCTCTGCCTATTCATCCCTCCCTCCTTACCCCTGGACACCACTGATTTTTTTTCTTTTCTTTCTTTCATTTTTTTTTTTTGGAGACAGAGTCTCCCTCTGTTGCCCAGGCTGGAGTGCAGTGGCACAATCTTGGCTCACTGCAACCTCTGCCTCCTGAGTTCACTCAATTCTCCTGCCTCAGCCTCCCCAGTAGCTGGGACTACAGGCGCATGCCGCCACGCCTGGCTAATTTTTTTTGTATTTTAGGAGAGACGGAGTTTCACCATGTTGCCCAGGCTGGTCTCAAACTCCTGAGTTCAAGCAATCTGCCCGCCTCCACCTCCTGAAGTGCTAGGATTATAGGCCTGAGCCACCGCACCCAGCCGATCTTTTTACTATCTCCATAGTTCACCTTTTCAAGAATGTCATATAGTTGAAATCATACAGTATGTAGCCCTTTCACACTGGCTTCTTTCACTTTGTTATAGGCTTTTGAGATTCTCTCACGTCTTTTCATGGCTTGATAGCTTCTGTCTTTATAGTTATATATTCCATTGTCTGGGTGTACCACATTTTACTTATCCATTTGTCTACTGAAGGAAGTCTTGGGCGCTTTCAACTGTTAATACTTACAATTACAGAGCCATAAACACCCCATGTGCCTTTTGTGAGACATAAATTATTTTGTGGGTAAACATCAAGGAGCAGGATTCCAGAATGGTATGCTAAGAGGATGTTTAGTTTTGTAAGAAGCCACCAAACTGTCTTCCAAGTGGCTGTTCCATTTTGCATTTCCATCAGTACTGAATCAGAGTTCCTGTCACTCTACATCCTTGGAAGCACTGGGCATTGTCAGTGTTCTCGATTTTGTCTATTTTAACAGGGGTGTAGTCGCATCTTATTTTTATTTTGATTGGAATTCCCCTGGTGATACATAATGAGAAACTTTTGCTTTTTATTTTTCTTTATTTATTTTTGTTTTTTAGACACAGTTTCACTCTGTCACGCAGGGTGGAGTGTAGTGGCATGATCTTGGCTCACTGCAACCTCTGACTCCCAGGTTCAAGTGATTCTCCAGCCTCAGCCTCCCGAGTAGCTGGGATTACAAGTGTGCCCGGCCAATTTTTGCATCTTTTCAGTAGAGACAGGGTTTCACCATGTTGGCCAGACTGGTCTTGAACTCCTGACCTCAAGTAATCCTCCTGCCTTGGCCTCCCAAATTTCTGGGATTACAGGCGTGAGCCGCCGCGCCTGGCCACCTTTTGCTTTTTAACAAATTACACCAACTCAATATGTGTAGTAAGGGACTGCCGTAACATTTCACGGTTTTATCTCAAAATTTTCTACACTATCAAAAAAAAAAAAAGAAAGAAAGAAAAGCTTGAAAGTGCTCTCTAGGTTTTGTTTGTTTGTTTGTTTTAAAATGCTCAAAAGGCTCGATCTGCTGAGCAAACATGCCTCCAAGCATCTACCCTGGATCCTTTCTTTTTATTTTTTTATGTTTTTTATTTTTTTTAATTTTTCTTTTTCTTTTCTTTTTTTTTGAGACGGAGTCTCGCTCTGTCGCCCAGGCTGGAGTGCAGTGGCCGGATCTCAGCTCACTGCAAGCTCCGCCTCCCGGGTCTACGCCATTCTCCCGCCTCAGCCTCCCGAGTAGCTGGGACTACAGGAGCCTCCACCTCGCCCGGCTAGTGTTTTGTATTTTTTTAGTAGAGACGGGGTTTCACCGTGATAGCCAGGCTGGTCTCGATCTCCTGACCTCGTGATCCGCGCGTCTCGGCCTCCCAAAGTGCTGGGATTTTAATTTTTCTTTTTATTTTATTTTGTAACGTTTATTTTAGGTTCGGGGTACATATGTACATTTGTTAATACAGGCACATTTGTGTCACAGGGCTTTGGTGTACAGATCATCTTCTCACCCAGGTACTAAGCACAGTTCTCCATAGTTCTTTTTCCTGATCCTCTCACTCCTCCCACTCTGTTTCCTCACATAGGCCCCAATGTCTCTTGTTCCCCTCTTTATGCCCATTGGTTCTCATTATTTATCTCTCCCTTAAAAGTGAGAACATGCAGTATTTGGTTTTCCATTTCTGCATTAGTTTGCTAAGGATAATGTGCTCTAGCTTCATCCTTGTTCCCATACAGGACATGCTCTCGTGTTTTTTTGTTGTTGTTGTTGTTGTCGTTTGTTTGTTTTTTAATGGCTGCATAGTATTCCATGGTGTCTATGTACTTCATTTTTTTTTTTTTTTTAATCCTGCCTACCAGTGATGGGCATTTAGGTTGGTTTCATGTTTTTGCTATTGTGAATGGTGTTGCAATGAACATACATGTGTATGTGTCTTTATGGTAGAACAATTTATATTCCACTGGGCATATACCCAGTAATGGGATTACTGGGTTTAATGGTACTTCTCCTTTTAGGTCTTTGAGGAATTTCCACACTGCTTTCCACAATGGGTGAACTAATTCACACTCCCACCAGCAGTGTATAAGTGTTCCCTTTTCTCCATAACTTCCCCAGTATTTTTTTTTTTTTGAGTTTTTAATAGTAGCCATTCTGACTGATGTGAGATGGTATCTCGTCATGGTTTTAATTTACATTTCTCTAATGATTAGTGATACTTAGCATTTTTTCATTTGTTACCAACTGTATATATTCTTCAATGAGGTGGTATGTCAGATTTTTTGCCCATTTTATTTTTAATTTTTTAATTTTTTAAATTTTTAAATTTTTAAATTTTTTTTATTATTATACTTTAAGTTCTAGGGTACATGTGAACAACGTGCAGGTTTGTTACATATGTATACTTGTGCCATGTTGGTGTGCTGTACCCATCAACTCGGCAGCACCCATCAACTCGTCATTTACATCAGGTATAACTCCCAATGCAATCCCTCCCCCCTCCCCCCTCCCCCCTCCCCATAATAGGCCCTGGTGTGTGGTGTTCCCCTTCCCGAGTCCAAGTGATCTCATTGTTCACTTCCCACCTGAGTGAGAACATGTGGTGTTTGGTTTTCTGTTCTTGCAATAGTTTGCTGAGAATGATGGTTTTCAGCTGCATCCATGTCCCTACAAAGGACACAAACTCATCCTTTTTTATGGCTTCATAGTATTCCACGGTGTATATGTGCCACATTTTCTTAATCCAGTCTGTCACTGATGGACATTTGGGTTGATTCCAAGTCTTTGCTATTGTGAATAGTGCCGCAATGAACATACGTGTGCATATGTCTTTATAGCAGCATGATTTATAATCCTTTGGGTATATACCCAGTAATGGGATGGCTGGGTCATATGGTACTTCTAGTTCTAGATCCTTGAGGAATCGCCATACTGTTTTCCATAATGGTTGAACTAGTTTACAATCCCACCAACAGTGTAAAAGTGTTCCTATTTCTCCACATCCTCTCCAGCACCTGTTGTTTCCTGACTTTTTAATGATCGCCATTCTAACTGGTGTGAGATGGTATCTCATTGTGGTTTTGATTTGCATTTCTCTGATGGCCAGTGATGATGAGCATTTTTTCATGTGTCTGTTGGCTGTATGAATGTCTTCTTTTGAGAAATGTCTGTTCATATCCTTTGCCCACTTTTTGATGGGGTTGTTTGTTTTTTTCTTGTAAATTTGTTTGAGTTCTTTGTAGGTTCTGGATATTAGCCCTTTGTCAGATGAGTAGATTGCAAAAGTTTTCTCCAATTCTGTAGGTTGCCTGTTCACTCTGATGGTAGTTTCTTTTGCTGTGCAGAAGCTCTTTAGTTTAATGAGATCCCATTTGTCAATTTTGGCTTTTGTTGCCGTTGCTTTTGGTGTTCTAGACATGAAGTCCTTGCCCATGCCTATGTCCTGAAAGGTATTACCTAGGTTTTCTTCTAGGGTTTTTATGGTATTAGGTCTAACATTTAAGTCTCTAATCCATCTTGAATTAATTTTCATATAAGGAGTAAGGAAAGGATCCAGTTTCAGCTTTCTACTTATGGCTAGCCAATTTTCCCAGCACCATTTATTACATAGGTAATCCTTTCCCCATTTCTTGTTTTTCTCAGGTTTGTCAAAGATCAGATGGCTGTAGATGTGTGGTATTATTTCTGAGGACTCTGTTCTGTTCCATTGGTCTATATCTCTGTTTTGGTACCAGTAACATGCTGTTTTGGTTACTGTAGCCTTGTAGTATAGTTTGAAGTTAGGTAGCGTGATACATCCAGCTTTGTTCTTTTGACTTAGGATTGTCTTGGCAATGCGGGCTCTTTTTTGGTTCCATATGAATTTTAAAGCAATTTTTTCCAATTCTGTGAAGAAACTCATTGGTAGCTTGATGGGGATGGCATTGAATCTATAAATTACCTTGGGCAGTATGGCCATTTTCACGATATTGATTCTTCCTATGCATGAGCATGGTATGTTCTTCCATATGTTTGTGTCCTCTTTCATTTCACTGAGCAGTGGTTTGTAGTTCTCCTTGAAGAGGTCCTTTACATCCCTTGTAAGTTGGATTCCTAGGTATTTTATTCTCTTTGAAGCAATTGTGAATGGAAGTTCATTCATGATTTGGCTCTCTGTTTATCTGTTACTGGTGTATAAGAATGCTTGTGATTTTTGCACATTACTTTTGTATCCTGAGACTTTGCTGAAGTTGCTTATCAGCTTAAGGAGATTTTGGGCTGAGATGATGGGGTTTTCTAAATATACAACCTGGATGCCTTTCTATAACCTCAAACCACCTCAATCCAGAAGCAAATTTATTGTTTTTCACTTAAATCACCTTTCCCTTGATCCTTCTGCTTCTGTCACTGGCCTTGTTGTTTTCCAGTTCTCAGGGTCCTGCAACTCCTGCTTTGTCACCCCCAGGCTGAAGGGCTCATGCTGAACCCCAAATGCACTGACTGAAGCCCTGTACTCCCCTCCTCACTGCTGGAATCACCCCGCTGGCTCCCAGGGTCTGGCTGGCCTGGGCTGGCTTTGCCACTGAATCTCTTTTCCCCATTTGTGCATGGCAGTCACTGCTGGGCTGGTCTGCCTCACAACACTTCATGCCGCCTGCTTTTCCTTCCTCTGTGTCCTTGCTGGAACCTGAGATGCCCTTCCTCACCACTGCCCCTGCCCCAGCCCAGGCTAGTCCAGTCCTGCCTACTCCTCGGGGTCCAGCAGCTGACAGTCACGCATCCATCCACTCAAGGGAAGTTGGTGTGTCCCTCTAACTCCTGACCATGCTTCCCATCTGTGTCTGCTGTAGCCCATCTTACCTCTGTCATTAGACTATAAGCTGCCTGAGGGCTGGAAATCTACCCCTCCCTCATCTCTGCAACCCACTACCATTCCCAGCAATTTCATACACACAATTACCTGTTGAATGCATGTTCAATGTAAAATGTATCTGAGACTGATTTTGTAAAGATAGGGGGAAACCATGAGCAGGAGTTGTCTGAAGAATGAATCCTTATTTTAGATCCCACTGAGTCTCTCTGTCATGGACTCTTTGGACTATGAAAACAGGAACAATTATGGTGTAAATGGACTTTGAAAATAGCAATAATTAGGTAATTAAAAATGTACTTCAGTTTCATTATAGTGTCCATAAAATTCCACCATCGAAAAACAAACTATTTTTAACATATTTTATTTAATATAATTCATGTAATTGTGATTTTTATGTTCCACCTAGTTATGTAATTAAGTAGTACATGGCTATTTCTTACAATTAAACATTGCTAAAATCTGCCGCCAGTTTGGAACACAGAGTATGATATATTTAACAACTTTTTATGCTAAACAGTAGACACAGTTAACACTGTATTCATTTAATTCCATTTTAATTAGTTGAATAATATTTTCAAATGTGAATTTAGCCCTAACTAGAATGGTACATTACTTAAGGTTGTTTTCTTTCAAATTATGTATCTGTAACCTGTTGAGGTTTCTTGTAGAAGAAAATGGTGGTACGTGTGGGTTCCTGAGTTGAAAATCGTGCAGGTTTTTCAGTTCTTGTTCAGAGCTTCCTACTCACTGGTTAGATCCATTCTCATGACATAGTGTACACCAGCAAAACTTCCCCTGTTTCTCCTTGAAGCGTTAACCCCTAGACGCTCATGAAATGTGTTCCAGGCATGGCTGGGCTCCTGGAAGCAGCCTGAGGCCCGATACACAGAAGAAAGATCAGAGGCTTCATTTTTCTAGATACACCTCCTGCTTTGAGGGGAGGCATTCTGAACTCCTCAAACAAACTGCCTCTGCCACTGGCCCTTGTCACCAGCCCTGATCTCTGAGTGATGCAGAGGCAAGAAGTGAGGCAAGAGACGAAACTTCTTGGATTCAAGAAGAAAAAAACAGGTGCAAAGGCCCTTTTGAGACTGTGTCATTGGTGACATTACTATAAGATTTCCCATTCCTGTTTTTCTTGAGTCCCTCCAACCCAGTGCCTCTATAGGCCAAGCTTCACCTTTGGTCGCTGGACCTGCCCTACCTCCAGTTCCCCTGCACTCATTTGCCGGGCTTAGAGCATCCCCCCAGGTACACCTTCCCAGCAGTTTCCCTCTCTCTTTCACTCTGGTCTCCTTTCTTTCACCCTCCCATCTACCAACTACTAACTCTTAAATGAAGTGTCCTTTTTAAAAAATTATTCTTTATTTCTTTTATTAATGAGTTAGGATACAAAAAAGTCACTAAAAATTACATTAAAAACTCATAAACATTGTTCAAATCTTCTTTCAAAGCTCCAGGCCTTGTTGCCTCCTTCAAAATCAACTTCCCCTCTTTTGTTCATGCTTCCACTTGGCCCACTGACCTGACCTTCTCTCCCTCTGTTCCTAGAATTGAACCCCCACCCAACCACTCCATGCACCTTGGCTGAGATCTTGCCACAGAATGGGGAGAAGGGGTTGGGGGCCCTTGAGGACTTCATCTCTCAAGTCAGGATTACCCTCACTGCACCTAAGGGGCATCACTGCTCATCCCAACTGCTGACAAACCCTCTTCCCACTCCTTCTGCCACTGAGTTAGCCCCATTCATGTCAGGCCTCAGCTCCCACCATGCCTGTCTCCCATGACACCTTCCTAGCACTGCCTCAGACACTCAGAACTAAATGAGATAAGGCATGACCAAAGGCTTAACAACCAACACGACAATAAGAAGATCATTAATGCTTATTGAATACCTCCTCAGTGCCTGGCTCTGGACCCAGCACATTACATTAATCATCTAATTTAGTGCTCCAACAGGCACAAACTACTCCTACTATCCCCACTTAGGGTGGGTTATGAGACTGGCCTGAAGTCCTACAACCACTCAGTGGAAGAGCCAGAATTCAAACCTCTGAATCCTGGGTCTGTGCCCCTAGTCACTACTCTGTCCTGTCTCCCTAGCAGGGGACCCAGCAAATGGTAAATGTCCAATAATTATTAGTTACTGCACTGAGTCCCAAGGAATAATCTTCTTTTCATTGTTCCCATTACTCTTGCAATCTGAGTCTCCAAATTCATTGCTCAGTTTAGAATATCAGTTAATTTTCAGTTAGTTTTTTTTTTTTTCCTGCACCTGGCTGGGCACCCACAGGCAGCTCAGTCCCAGGCTTTCTACATGGAGTCATAAGGTCTCTGTCTTTAGGCTCTTGAGTCCATTTGAAATCTGCCAGGGAATCTATCAGTGGCCTTGTATCTGGCGTCTGGCAAACTGGGGTCAGTCTTGAAATCCTCAGTCATGGCCTTCTGCTTATCACACGCTTCAAACATCAGGATCCTGACTACTCTGATACCTTCAGGTCCAGCTCCAATCCCATTTTGGCTTCCCAGCCTCAGCTCCACCTGATTTCAGCCTCAGCCATCCTAAAATCTTGGCATGACTTGGGCCTTCCACAAGTCAATGTATGGCTGGGACTGAAGAAATGTTGTGATGAAGGTAGCATCAGTAAGTAAGATCTGCACATGGAAGTGTGTGTTGTCAAACACCTCTGAAAGAGGAACTGTGTGGCCACAGTTCAGGAATCAGCATTGGGAAAACCACGACTTGTGGTAAACCATGTCTTCACTGCCCCTACACAAAACCAGCTGTGATAGGTCCCATGCTATGCACCAGGGAATTACACTATGACTCTTCTAATTCTATTTCCAATTCCCGTAACAACCCTGCAAGTTAGGTATTGCTACCCTCACTCTACAGGAGAAGGAGAAGCTCAAGTGTACAGTGGATATGTGATGATGTTTTTGTCTGCTCACAATTCATTGTTTCTTCTAATACTAGTACCCTGACTTCCCTTTCCCGTGTATACAGTCTTCATGAACTCCATTGCCAAGAGGCAGGCGTGTGATACAAGCTCGGCCAATTGGACTCTCTTTCTTTGGAGCCTGAATGTTAAGATGAGGAAGACAAAGATGGGAAATGATTGAAGAGGGTTTATCCCAGCAGGATGCCCGAAGAGACCTCATTACTTTCTGCAGTCTAGAGGCCAGGAGCTGCTCAGCCCCCAACCTTTCCAGGACCCCTTGTTAATTCAGCCTTTGCTTTGATATCCTAAACCGATCCATATCCTCCTAACGTTAACTAGCATCTATTTTTGTTGCTGGAAACCCCAAACCTCCACATGATAAAGGGACATTCATTCATTTGTCTACTGAAGAGTTCTTGAGCACATTCTCTGTGTGAGGCTCTGTGCTTGGTGCTAAGGGTGTTGCCACAAGCAGGACAGAGGTTTCTATAATCAGCAAAGGCAGTCATTCATTGCACTTATGATAAAGGTTTTAGAACAAGGAGCTCATCCTGGGTAACACACAGGTCCATTCCTTGGCTTGGCATCAAGATAGCTTGTCCCATATTCCACACTATTTTATAGGCCTGCGTGCTTTATACACACATTAATCAGGTGTCATTCAAAGGGATTCTTTTCTCCACCACTGCACTAAACAGTGGCACGAACAAGTGCCACGTATTTAAACACACAAGTACAATTTCCTCAGAAATTCTTCTATTGATTTGGCTAATCCATTCTTTCTTGGGAACTTTGTGGAGGAAAGTTTCTTAGAGTCAAAAGAATCTTGTATGGTGAATCAGGAGACTTGACTCAATTTGTCGTTTTATTACAAATTTCCATTGTGATATTAGATACGTTAGTTATCCCAAGTGAGTCTCAGTTTTCCCTTATAAAAACTCAGAAATAGTTCAGATGATCTCTGAGGCTCTTCTGCTTTGATATTTCTAAATATCTTCTTCAAGCCCCTGGAATTAAGAGAGAAAAAAAGTTGCTTCTCCCTGTGATTTGAGGTTCTGAATGGCATCAAAAGAGTTAAACTCTGCAGTACTTTGCAACATTGATAAAAAAAACCTGTGTATTTTAATTTTTAATAAAAAAATCAAGCAGGTATGAATAGCAATAAAATTGCTCAAAAATTGTTCAAATTGAAGGGAAACAATTGGAAATGGATTTGGAAATACAATGTTTAGCTAAGCAAGCTATAATGTTCTGTTATTTTAATCAGCATTGTAAAGTAATTTAAATGATGCAGGAATAGACTTTTATACTTTAATATATAATCACTTTTTTCAATGCATTCATCAAAAGGTATTTCATGTTAATGATTCTATAGCTGACGACAGACACCAGCAATAATGGTCTCTCGCCTGCTCCAGGTATATGTTTGCAGGATTTAGATTTGACTTTTATTTCCACTCTTCCCACCTAGCCTTAAAGAAAAATTTATGCAATTTTGGAAGAAAATTCATATTACTTAATGTTGCAAAGATAGAAAAAATTAGAAAAGGAAATCTAGGACATTTCCTCAGTATTGTTTCTTCTATAACATTAGAAAGTTGGAGCAGATTACAGGGGTTATCCCAACAACTCACCTGCCTTCAGGCCCCTAGAATGCAAACAGATATAAATGTGGCTTTTTGTTTAAAAATCTTTTACAAAGAGAGATGAGATTCTGTCACCCTATAGCCATTTTGTCTGTGTTAAATTAATGTTTATTGAAAATGGAAGATTTGTATGAATTAAATGCTGAAAAGTAGATTTCTTTCTACTTAGGGGCTGATGTCTACCATTATCAAATGGCTCTCTCATAAAGTTTTTTTAAAAGAATAACTTGAAATTTTCTTGCTGCAGTTTAAGTATTTATCGTGTCCTTATGTCCTTGCTGGAGAAGGGAATATAAGACAGCTGAAGGACATGTTGCTGTTCCCAGAATGGTGATGCAATCCAAGGATTTTGGGGGCCTGGACTTGTGTTTCCAAGGACTTTCCTTTCACCCAAAATAAAACATGCTTTTGGTGCCTCTTGCTTTGCTTTTGCCCATGTTGGTACTTGTTCAATGTGAGAAATCAATCTGTCCATCCATCTCTCCACCTATCCATCCATCCACCCATGCACCCATTCTCTCATCCATCCATCCATCCATCCACCCACCCACCCACCCACCCATCCATCCATAAATCTACCCACTCATCCATTCATCCATCCAATCACCCACCCATTTATTCATTAATCCACCCATCCATTCGTCTGTCCACTCATCCATCCATTCATTTATCCATTCACATATCCATCCATTCATTTATCCATCCATCCATCCATCCATCCATCCATCCATCCATCCATCCATCCATCCACTTCACCCATCCATCTATTCATTAATCTTCCACTCACCCATCAATTCATCCATCCATTCATCTACCCATGCATCCATCCACCCATCTATTCATCCACCCACCTACCCATCCATCCATCCATCCATCCATCCATCCATCCATCCATGTATCTCTAGAATTTCCCCAAGACAAAAATAGAACATAGGCCTAGATGTGTCTTTAAAGCCGTTTGAATACTATTCGAAATTATAAAGTTTCTACTTTGGCTATTCAGAAACATTTTTGGAAAAGGCAGCCTTGTATTTATCAGCTAAGTGCCAAAGAGTGGGGTTGGATTCAAAGTGCTAAGGAGCTGAGCGAGGCTAGTGTCCAGGTGGGGAAGGGGCCAGGAGCCTCTGTTTTGGGCTGAGTCTGCCCCAGATAGAGGGTCGGGCAGTCATTCCTCTCTTTGGAATGGCAATGAAGGACTGGAAACAAATGGCAGACTCCAGGTTGAGACTCATCTCTACATGGTGCTCCCGGCTGAAGCGGGCTCAGCCCAGAGCCAGCTGGGGCCAGGAAGGAATGAAGGCTGCTGAGGCCACACCCTTGGTGAAAAGAGCTCTCTGGGTCCTCTCATCCCGAGTTTCAGGAGCCATAAACAGCCAGTATTTCAGTGCCCTTCAGGAGAAAGAAGTGGATCAAAGATTGAAGGAGCCATACAGACTTGCAGTGAATGCAGAGATACAGTCAGCTCTGTCCATAATGGAATAAAGAAGGGGCAGGAAAGGAAACCTCCACTTACTAGCTGGGAGTCCCTAAAATGTTCCACCTTGGTTTTCACACCTGTAAATGATAAATTATAAAAATTGCGGTATCATGGGCTTAGGGTGAGAATTGCATAAGGTAACAAGTGTAAGGCACTTGGCCCCTAACCTGGTGAAATGTGGCTGCTCAGGGAGTGACAGCTGTGAATGAGCAATTGTGTTCAGGAACAGTCGACAAGCAACCTCTCCAGAATGGCACCTGACTGGCTCATCTCCTACACCTTTGCAGGATATAACTAGAGTTCAGGAAGGATCGTAGCCCTACTGAGAACTTGAAAGATCCCAAGTTCCATCCTCAAAGCATCCTCGCTGCCGCATCATTACAAAATCCCCGTGATCCACCTTTTCAAAGGTACATGTTAACCTATCTGTGTGGTGTGTGCTTACTGAGTGCCTGTGGGGCTGTCGAGCTCTAGCTCCCTGTGTTGAAGGGAGGAGCAAGGGAAGGGAAGGCTCTCCTCTCACCCTGGCGGGGCTTGTGGCTTGCTGGGCAGAGGAGACACAGTGCATCTTGCAGCCCTGGACAGGGCACCAAGCAATGTGTGGAACAAGGTTTCCATGCCTGCAAAGTGCAGGAAAGACAACTCAGGACAGAAACATAGACAGCCAAGAAGCTGGAGAAAATGTTCCCTTGTACTAGCAAACAAAGCAATGCCTATAGCATTGTCAGTAACTTAACATTCTGTCTACACACATCCAAAGATTAAAACAACAGTAACGACAACATTCTACTCATGGTTGGGGTAAGTATAAGCAGGTATGAGCAGTAATGAAATTTGCTACAGTAGACTGATATATTTGTCAAGTTTGATTTACATAATTTTAACTGTGCATTTGTCCACCACACCCCTCCCCCAAAAAGGGAAAAGAAAGAAGGAGACAGGGCGGGAGGGAAAGAGGAAGGGAGGTACCAAGGAAGGGAGGGAAGGGAAAGAAAGAAGAAGAGAGGAAGGAAGGGAGGGAAAGAGGGAAGGGAAAGAAAGAAGAGAAGAAAGAGGAAGGAAGGGAGGAATGAAGAAAGGAAGGAAGAGAGGGAGCAAGAGAAGAAGAGAGGAAAGAAGGAAGGAAGGAATTGAAGAAGGAAGGAAGAAAGGGAGATGATATGGTTTGACTCTGTGTCCCCACCCAAATCTCATCTCAAATTGTAATCCCCACATGTGGAGGGAAGGAGGTGATTGGATCATGGGGCAATTTCCCCCATGCTGTTCTTGTGATAGTGAATTCTCAGAAGATCCGATGGTTTTATAAGCATCTGGCATTTCCCCTGCTTGCACTTCTCTCTCTTGCAGCCATGTGAAGAAGGTGTTTGCTTCCCCTTCACCTTCTGCCATGATTTTAAGTTTCCTGAGGTCTCTCCAGCCATGCGGAACTGTGAGTCGACTAAGCCTCTTTCCTTTATAAATTACCCAGTCTTGGGAAGCTCTTTGTAGCAGTGTGAAAACAGACTAATACAGGAGGGAAGAAGGAAGGAAGGAGGGAAGAGAGGGGAGAAGGTAGAAAGGGAGGGAGGGAAGAAGAGAAGAAAGAGAAAAGGAAAGAAGAAAGGTAGAAAGAAGGAAGGAAGATGTACCTGGAGCCTGCCTTACCACCCATCATTTCCCTCCAGGTGTGTGCTCAGGAGAGAGCACCTGAAGGGAGGTCCCGCTGCTTTCTCCCCAGAGCTGTTTCTTCTCTGGGTCTGTGTGGTGTGACCATCCCAAGGGCTGGGTCTGAGACTTGTGTTTAACGACCCATTCTCATACCAGATGTCCCCTAAAGCCTAACAGCTCCTAGCATAAGAACTGCAAAGATGGCTCTCCTTGCTACCCACCCCCAGCTTGTACCCTCCAATCTGTTTTCCAAGGAGCAGTCAGAGAGATCCTTTAAAACAGGAGTCACTCAAGTCATGCCTCTGCTAAACATGCTCCACAATTTCCATTCCTCTCTGGAAAAAGTCCATATCCACCCAATGCCCTGCCTAGCTCACCTCTCTGGTCTCCTCCTATCCTTCACTCTTCCTGCCACACACTGGTCTTTGGACACATCAACCTCCTTTTTGTTCCTTCAGCATGCCAGTTGTGCCTCCTTCTCAACTCATACGTGGTGTTTCCTCTCCTGGGAATGCCCTTCCACCAGCTAGTTGCATAGCTCAATTCTCACTTTCTTCAAGTCACCTCTTCTCAATGGAGCTTCCTTTGACCATCTAAACCTCTATGGCACCCTCTTCCCAACATACTTCTCTTTTAGCCCTGCCTAGTCTTTTTTTTTTTTTTTTCTATATTACTTATCATCTTCTAATGCTTTAGAAATTTTGTGATTGTTAGGCTTAATTTTCGTTATCTGTCTCCACCAGAATAGCTTTTTACAGTGAATATATTGGTCTAGTTTTGTGTCTGTCCCATCTCCATCTCCTGGCACCGTGCCTGACACAGAGTAATTACTCAATAAACAGTGTTTGAGTTATTGCATGAACAAATGAATTACTGAATGTCAATTTCCAACACTGTATTTTCTTAAAAGATGCGCCAGGGCAATTTTGATGACAAGCATTTTGTATTATATGCACTGACTTCAGAAATATCCCTCCCACTTCATATGAGAGTCTGTTATAGAAGGTTTCAGAAGATAATTTGGCAACATGTATTAAGGGCTTAAGAGTTTATCCTAGGAAAATTTCACGTGTGTTCACGAATGTTGAACAAAACTATGGGCAGCTCAGTGTTGCATCAAATACAAAAAATTGGAAGTGATCTAACTGCCCAATAATGATTGAGGTAATAAAAAAGTATGGTCTGCACAAACAATGGAGTATTACTTGGCATTTAAAATGCAGAGAAGTAGAATTGTTTCTAAATAGAAAATGTTTATAATATATGAATTGAAAAAGTTATGAAACAGTAAATAGATTAGAATATCATATTTGAAAAAGAAACATACATATATTGATATACACATATATATATTATTTATGTGAATATGCATATACATATATCTATATCTATACATCTATAAATATTTCCCAGGAAACTATAATTTTATATGCTACGGTGTTGTCATTAGTGATTTCTAAATTGTTACTTTTTTGTGAATTATTTTAGTAAATTGTTTCACATTACCTTATCTTTTTCTCTAATTTTTCTCAAAGATCATGACTTTTTTTTTTATAAGACAGAGTCTCGCTCTATCACCCAGGCCAGAGTGCAATGGCACAATCTCATTTCACTGCAACCTCCGCCTCCAGAGTTCAAGTGATTCTCCTGCCTCAGTCTTCCAAGTAACTGGGATTACAGGTGCCACCAGCACGCCCAGCTAATTTTTATATTTTTAGTAGAAATGGGGTTTCACCATGTTTGTCAGGCTGGTCTCAAACTCCCAACCTCAGGTGATCTGCCCGCCTTGGCCTCCCGGAGTGCTGGGATTACAGGCGTGAGCCACCGCGCCCATCCGTGACTTTTTATGGGCATTTGTTTTTGGCAAATAATGGCAATAGATGGTATTTCCAGTAAAAACTGGATCTCAGTGCTTTCTAACATTTAATATTGTAATTTGATTTAAAAGAAGACACCTCCAACTTTTATTTCTTAAATCATCGTCTCTGGTCTTCTGAGGAAGGAAGGGAGAAGCCAGGCTGGCCGGGCTGAGCTGGAAGAGGAGCGGACTCTGCTCCAGGACCGCTCTTCCACTCAGCAGTTGAATGAATACAGTGGCGGCCACTGTGAAGCCCAGGTTAGTTCCTGCTCAGTTTAATCACACAGTCCCGCACTCTAGTCAAAGGGGATTAGACATAAGCGGAGATGCCATGGCCACGTAGACTGCTTCTTTGGAGTATGGCTTATTTATTCCTTTAGTCAGTTTTTTCCCCAAAATCATTGATATTTCCGTATTAAATTATATGACTTCTCAAGAAAAATCAACTTTTCAAACATAGTGAATTTTTTTTTTAGCAATTTGGCATTCATTATGTGTTTATTTTTATGTAGGCAAATCTTTTAAGCTTTTCCTCTTTTTGATGCATCCCTTCATTTTTAGATTTAACATGAACATTTAATCAACATGCAGAGATTGGTATTTTTAAGTCATTTTATAACTTTCTAATCCATCTGTATATGTGTGTATGTGTATTTGGGCGACAGGACAGGGTGAGAGAATAATTTAACCGTTATTAAAAATTAAATGATTACAATTTGCCCCAGACCTACCTGTAGAGTAATTTTCTGTAATCTACTCTCCTGAAATGATACTTCTAACGCTGTACTAAGCTGTATTCATTTATTACTAAATATTCAATAGGCACCTATCACAACGCTGTCACAGTGTTAGGATCCTTTCGAGATTTTCTTCTTTTTAATTGGTTTTTCTACATTTTTTTCCCCTGACACCACACTGCTTTAATTATACTTGCTTTAAAGTACAGTTTAATATGTGGTATTTGAAAGCCCACTTTATCACTATTCTTTTTTCAAAATAAACTTCAGTTTTCAGAGTAGTTTTGGATTCACAGACAATTGAGCAGAAGGCACAGAGATTTCCGAGGCACCCCCCTTCCCACACACATGCACAACCTCCCATTACCAACAGCCCACACTGTAGTGGTGCATGCATCTGTTACAATTGATAAACGTACATTAACACATCGTCACCACCCAGAGTCCGTAGTTTACATGAGGGTTCGCTCTTGGTATTGCACATTCTATGGGCTTAGGTAAATGCCTAATGAGTATCCAGCATCCCAGTATTGTACAGAATTGTTTCACTGCACTAAATATCCTCTGTGCTTTGTCTGTTCACCTGCCTCCCTCCAGTCTTCCACTGGACACTACTGATCTTTTTACTATCTCCATCATTTTGCCTTTCCCAGAATGTCATAGAGTTGAAATTACACAGTAGGTAGCCTTATCAATTTGGCTTCTTTTACTTAATAATATGCATTTAAGTTTTCTATGTATCTTTTTATGGCTTGGTAGCTCATTTCTTTTTAGCCTTGAATGATATTCCAAAGTCAAGATGTACCAGACTTTTAGTTTATTTATCCATTCGCCTACTCAAGAACATATTGGTTTTGGCAATTCTTAATAAAGCTGCTATACATTTCAATGTCCAGGTTTTTTTTTTTCTTTTTTCTTTTTTTTTTAGACATAAGTTTTTGAGTCCTTTGGGTAAATACCAAGCAGTGAGATTGAAGGATGGTATGGTAAGAGTGTGTTTAGTTTTGTAAGAAACTCCCAAACTATCTTCCAAATTGGCTGTTTCATTTTGCATTCCCACCAGCAATGAGAGAGAGTTTCTGTTACTTCATGTTCTTACCAGCATATGGTGTTGTCAGTGTTATCCATTTTAGCCATTCAAATGGGTATGTAGAGGTATCTAATTGCTGCTCCAATTTGCATTTCCCTAATGACATACGGAACAGAGCACCTTTTTATAGACTGTTTGCTATCTGTATATCTTCTTTGGGGAGGCGTTTGTTAAGGTCTTTGGCCCATTTTTTTCAGCTGGGTCACTGTTTTCTTTCATTGAGTTTTAAGAGTTCTTTGTATATTTTGGATGGCAATCCTCTATCAGATATGTCTTTTGCAAATATTTTCTTCCAGCCTGTGACTTGTCATTTAATTCTCTTGACAGTGTCTTTCGCAAAACAGAAAATTTTAATTTTAGTGAAGTCCAGCTTATCAATTAGCTCTTTCATGGATAATGCCTTTGACATTATATCTAAAGGGTTACCATCAAACCCTAGGTCATTTTGATTTTCTCCTGTGCTGTCTTCTAAGAGTTTAGTGGTTTCAAATTCATTCGGGGGAAGAATGTAAGATCTGTGTCTAGATTTTATTTTATTTTATTTTATTTTATTTTTTGGTCATGTGGATGTTCTGTTGTCCCGGCATCATTTGTGAAAAGATTATTTATTACTATTTTATGGTCTTTGATATTCGATCAAAGACCATCTGACTATGTTCTTTTTTTTTTTTTTTTTTTTTTTTGACGGAGTCTCGCTCTGTCATCAGGCTGGAGCGCAGTGGTGTGATCTTGGCTCACTGCAACATTCGCCTCCCAGGTTCAAGTGATTCTCCTGCATCAGCCTCTTGAGTAGCTGAGACTACAGGTGCCCACCGCCATGCCCAGCTAATTTTTGTATTTTTAGTAGAGATGGGGTTTCACCATGTTGGCCAGGATGGTCTCCATCTTTTGACCTCGTGATCCGCCTGTCTCAGTCTCCCAAAGTGCTGGAATTACAGGCGTGAGTCACTATGCCTGGCCCAGACTATATTCTTATAGGTCTATTTCTGGGGTTTTTATCCTGTTCCATTGCCTTGTCTATTTTTTTTTTTTTTTGACAATACCACATCATCTTGATTATTGTAGCTTTATAATAAGTCTAGAAATCAGTGACACAACTTTGGTCTTCTCTTTCAATATTATGTTGGCTGTTGTGGGCCTTTTACCTCTCCGTGTAAATCAGAGAATCAGTTGGTCAATATCTACAAAATAACCTTCTGGGATTTTGAATAGGATTGTGTTGAGTCTATAGATCAAGTTGGGAAGAGGTGACATCTCACAATATTAAATCTTTCTATCCATGAATATGAATACCTCTTTGTTTATTTAGTCCTTCTTTGATTTAGTTCAACAGAGTTTTGTAGTTTTCTTCATATAGATTTTGTACATATTTTGTTAGATTTCATTTTTGGGGGTGTTAATATAAACGGTATTTTGTTTTAATTTTCAAATTCTACCTGTTCATTCCTGCTACCTAGACAAGCAATAGACTTTTGTATATTAACCTTTATCCTGCAACCTTGGTATAATTATTTATTAGTACCAGGAGTACTTTTCTTCTTTTTATTTTCTAGATAGGCAATCATGTCACTGTGAAAAAGACAATTTCATTTCATCCTTCCCATCATGTATATATTTTATTTCCTTTTCTTGTCTTATTGCATCAGGTAGGGTTTCCAGTATGATGTTGAAAAGAATGGTGAGAGGCCATATTCTTGTTTTGTTCCTAATCTTAGTGGGAAAGCTTTGAGTTTCTCTCCATCAACTATGACATTAGCTATCAGTTTTTGTGAATATTCTTTATCAGGTTTCCCTCTATTTCTAGTTTACTGATAGTTTTTTATCATAAATGGTGCTAGATTTGATCAAATACTTTGTATGCTTCTATTGATATGGTCTTGTGAGTTTTCTTCTTTAGCCTGCTGATGTGATAGATTATAATAATTGATTTTCAAGTGTTGAACTGGTCTTGCATACCAGGGATAAATCCCAGCCAACTGTGGTCCATAATTATTTTCATGCATTATTGGATTCAATTTTTTAAAAATAGTTTGCTGAGGATTTTTGCATCTATGCCCATGAGAATATTGGTTTGTAGTTTACTTTTCTTGTCATGTCTTTTTGTCTGATTTTGGTATGAATGTAATGTGGGCTGCTCAGAATGAGTTAGGAAATATTTCCTGGGCTTCTACTTTTGAAACAGAGTCTACAGAATTGGTATTATTTTTCCCTTAAATATTTGATAGAATTCACGAGTAAAGCTATCTGGAGCTGGTGCTTTCTGTTTTGAGTTATTAAATATTGATTCAATTTCTCTAATAAATATAAGCCTATTAAAATTGTCAATTTCTCCTTATATGAGTTTTAGTACATTTTATCTTTCTAATAATAGGTTATTTAAATCTAAGCTATCAATTTGTGGACATAGAATTGTTTATAATCATTATTTATTATACTTCTAATGTCCATGGGATCGGTAGTGATGCCCCCTTTCATTTATAATATTACTAATTTGTGTCTTGTCTTTCCTTGGTTAGCTAGGGCAAAGGTTTTTAATTTTACTTATATTATCTAAAAACATGCTTCTGTTTTCTTAAATTTTCTCTATTTTTTTTCTTGAATTCAATTTCATTGATTTATCTTCTAATGTTCATTTTTTTCTTCTCCTTATTCTGGACTTAATTTGTTCTTCTTTTTCTAGTTTTCTGTAATGGAAGCTTAGATGATTAATTTTGGTTCTTTCTTTTTTCTAATTCTAATATATGCATTTAATGCTATAAATTCCCCTCTAAGCACTGCTTTTGCTGCATCTCACAAATTTTATAAGTTGTGTTTTCATTTTCATTTATCTCAAAATATTTTTAAATTTCTCTTGGTATTTCTTTTTTGACCATGTGTTATTTGGAAGTGTATTGTTTAATCTCCAAGTATTTGGGGGCTTTCACCTATCTTCCTATTTATTTACAGTTTAATTGCATTGTGGTCCTGGAGCAGACAATGTGTGATTTCTATTTTCTTAAATTTGCTGAGGTGTATTTTATAGCCCAGAATGTGGTCTACCTTGGTTAATTTTCCAATTTTCCATGTGAGCTGGAGAAGAATGTGTATCCTGCTGTTGTTGAATGAAGCTGTCTATAGATATTAATCATACACAGTTGATTGTTGGTGGTGTTGAGCTCAACTGTGTTCTTACTAATTTTTTGTTTGCTAGGTCTGCTCTTTCATGATAGAAGAGTGTTGAAGTCTCTAAGTATAATATTGGATTCATTTTTTCTTCTTTTCAGTTCTATCCATTTTTACCTCACATATTTTGATGCCCTGTTAGGCATAACCTTACTAAGGATTGTTATGCCTTCTTAAAGAAGTGACTCCTTTATCATTGTGCAATGCCATGCTTTATTCCTGATAGCTTTATTTGCTCTATCTGAAATTAATATAGCTACTCCCACTTTCTTTTGATTAGTGTTAGCATGGTATGTCTTTCTCCATCCATATACTTTTAATCTAGATGTGTCTTTGTATTTAAAGTGGGTTTCTTCTATAAAACCTATAGTTAGATCTCATTTTTTTCATCCATTCTGGCAATGTGTCTATTTTAATTAGCACATTTTAACCATTGGCATTCAAAGTGATTATTGATGTCATTTAATTAATGTCTACAGAATTCATTGCTGTTTACCATTCATTGCTCTTGTCCTTTGTTCCTGTTATCTCCTAGTCTTTTTATGCCATTTGTGGTTTTAACTGACAAACTTATGAGAGTCCATTTTCTCTGTTTTCTTAGTGTATCAGTCATATTTCTTTTTTTTCCTTTTTATAGTTTTTGCCATAGGGTTTGCAATATATCTTTACAACTAATCCAAGTTCACTTTTAAATAACTATAATATAGTGTAACTACACTGCTATGCTGCTTCATGAATAATGTGAATACTTTATAATAACAAAATACTCCTAATTCTTCCTTCCCATCCCTTATGTCATTGTTTTCATTTATTTCATATAAATATATACATGTATACACACACACACATACACACACAATGTCATGCCTTATATAATGTTTTGATCAACATATTATTATGATACTGCATTGCTGTACAGAATTGTAACTCAGAAGCAATAAGCTATAACAAATAGCCTAGGTGTGTAATAGGCTATGCTATCTAGATTTGTGTAAGTACACTCTATGATGTTCACACAATGACAAAATCACCTAATGACTCATTTCTCAAAAAGTATCCTCATTGTTAAGAGACATGTAACGATATTGATTATATGTGTCTGTATACAAAAACACATACATAATCAAATACATTGTTGCTATTTTTATTTTGAATAAATGTATTTGTTGTAAGAAAAATAAAAGTTTTTACTTTATCTTCACTTATTTCTCCTTTGGTTTCTTCCTTTTTTTATGTAGATCCAAGTGTCTGACCTATAGAATTTTCCTGCTCTCTAAAGCACTTCTTTTAACATTTCTTGCAAGGCAGGTCTGCTGGCCAAAAAATAAAAGAATCCCTACATTTTGGTTTGTGTAAAAAGTCTATTTCTCCTTCACTTTTGAAAAGCAATTTTGCAGGGTACAGAATTTTAAGATGATTTTTTTATCTTAACACTTTAAATATTTCACTCCACTCTCTTCTTGTTGGCATGGTTTATGAGAGGAAGTCAGATATAATTCTTATTTTTGCTTCTCTATAGGTAAGGTGTTTTTCTCTCTGGCTTCTTTGGGGAATTTTTCTTTATGTTTGATTTTCTGTATTTTGAATTATATGCCTAAGTGTAATTTCTTTAACATTTATCCTGATTGGTGTTCTCTGAGCTTCTTAGATCTGTGGTTTGGTGTGTGACATTAATTTGAGAGGAAATTTTGGGGGCATTATTGTTTTAAATATTTCTTCTTTACTTTTCTCCTCTTGTCTCTCTCTGGTATTCCCATATGTGTATGTTATACCTTTTATATTTGTCTTATAGTTCTCAGATATTATTCTCTGCTTCGCCACCACTTTTTTTTTCTCCCTGCTTTTCAATTTTGGAGGTTTCTATTGAGACACCTTTCAAGTTCAGAGATTCTTCAGCCATGTCCAATTTACTAACAAGCCCATCAAAGGCATGATTCATTTTTGTTATAGTTTTTTTTTTTTTAATCTCCAGCATTTCTTTTTTCTTAGAATTTCCATCTCTCTGCTTACATTGCTTGTCTATTCTTGCATGGTGTCAACTTTATCCATTAGAGCCCTTAGCATATTAATCATAGTTGTTTTCAATTCCTGATCTGATGATTCCAACATCTCTATCATATCTGAGTCTTCTTTTGATACTTGCTGTGTCTCTTCAGTCTGCACTGTTTTGCTTTTTAGTATGCCTTGTACTTTTCACTTGATAGCTGGTCATTATGTACTGGATAAAAGGAAATGCTGTAGATAGGCCTTTAGTAAAGTGGTGGTAAGGTACAGGGAGAAGGGGCATATTCTCTAGACCTGTGATTAGGTCTCAGTCTTCTACTGAGCCTCTGCTTCTGGACTGTGAACTTCTCAAATGCTTCTCAATCTCCCCACCCCACTGCCACTTAGATGGGACAGGATGGCTGCAAGCGTGTGGAGTTGGGTATTTCCTTTCTTCCAGGTGAGGTAAGTTCTGATAAAACCATAGCAGGTTGGGCTCTGGTTGAATAGTTTCTCCTAAGCGCAGACCTTGTTAAGAACAGAATGCTCTGATGCACTCTTAGATGTTTTTTCACCTCCTCCTGCCAGGAGCATGAGGGGATTTTCCTCCAGTGTTCAGTGTGGGAACCTGGTCCAGTTCCATGGGGTAAAACTCACTTAATTGTGAGGTATACCCAAAGACTAGTCCATCTAGAGTTTTTAAATCTCAGGTTTATCCACACTGAGACTCCAATAAGTCATCAATTACAGTTCAGATATCCCTACTTTGGCATTGATTCCTTCAGAAATTCTGCTCATGAATTTCTATTCCAGTAAGTTGTGATTCTCTGTATTTGCCTATCTATCTGTCTCTAATTTTGGGGTCGGTAATTTGTCTTGTGAACTCACTTCCCTTTGGGATCTAAGAAGAGCTGTTCATTTTCCAGTTTGTTCAGCTTTTTACATGTTGTTAAGATAGAGTAGCAACTAGCAAGCTCCTCATTGAACCAGAAACCATTACTATTCTTCCTAAAAAAATTCTTCTTCATTCTTACCAGTGAATTCTTCTAAGCTAATGTTAAAATCACATTGCCAATTTTCCAGCCTCCCCAAAAAATTGACAAAAATACAGTATGATAACAGTATTTGTTCTCCTCTCCAAAGAAAATAATGCATTTCTCCAGTTATCCGCATCATAATGTATGTGACTGTGTGCTTTACAGATTTTAAGTCCTTTATGAAGGCTCACACTGTCCTGGAGATACCCTAAGAGATAAGGATGATGATTCCAATGTTACCTATGAGAAGAATGAGGCACAAAGAGGTTAAGCAGCTTGCTCAGGCTCACACAGCTAGTAAGTATAACATTCAGGATCCTGACCCAGGTAATTAGGTGCCATGCTATCTACCCAACATCATTCATGGACCTGCTTGGAACATGCCTGGCATTTGGTAAGTGCTACTGGCTGTGGCATTCAAGTCTTTTGAGATTGTTCCTTCATCCATCACGACAGTCACCATCCAGTGGGCACCTGGGGACATGGTCACAGAGGGCTTCTTTCTCCAAGGAGGATGAGAGTGTGGAGGTGATGGGGTTGGATATTTGTTGCTAACAGAGACTGCTTCCTGCAAAATGTGACTGAAATAGTTTAAAGGAATCTTGAGTGAAAGAAAATTCCAGACTGGAGCCACAGAGGCCAGATATATCATGTCATATGTATGGGAAAGTCTTGTACAGACTTGGAGTCATGAAAAATGCTCAGAAAAAAAGGCAGAGCAGGCTTAGAAATGACAAGAGAAGATTCTTTCTCTTTCACACATCTCCCTTTCATCAGCAACATGAGACCTCCCTATGCCACACAGGCACTGGGAAAAACCAGGGTTCACAGGTGGGCTCTGATTTTAGGGGAGGCCCCTGTATGTACCTATTGTATCGTTGGAAGATTGTGGTAGTAATGGACAGACATACAGCAAAGACTCCTCCCACTAATCACCTTCTCCACGCATCTCCCTGGCTTTGGTTTACACTTTCTCTACTACTTTTCATTAAAAAGCTGTCATCCTAAAAACTGTCATGTTAACCTATTAAATCCAATTGAAGAAAGTGTGCAAATTTCATATACCCCAGGGATAGATTTCACAATTTTCTCTGCCGTGTTGTTTGTGTCAATGTAAGAGTTGCTTGGCATCTACAAACAAGTAAAAAGGATAAGTGGAGTGCAGGCTACACGGGTGGTGGAATACTACACTGTAATGCAAAGAAATAAAGTTGACCCCAAAATGATGTTGGATGATAAAAATAAGAAATCGAAAAATATACTACAATACTAACAGAACTTAAAGGGCCAAAATGCTGTATCTTCCAGAAATAAAATATAAGTAAACATAGTGAAAAAGGATTAGCAAAGACACCTATTAAGTGCAAATCACGTACTAATGTCCAGGTCTGACCTTGACAGAGTATAGGGTATTAGGCTTACTCTCCCACTATAGACAACTGTAAAACTGGAAGAAATTTACAAAGCATCTGTTTTCATACATTGGAGGTGAGATCTCCATTTACTCATTCACTCAGTTTCTGCCCAAGAGTAATTGGTTCTTAATAAACATCACAGGCATGTGGTTGAAACCCCCAAAAGGCCACTTGTATTAAATTGTTTTCTTCTTCTAAATGTGCCTTCTGCTTTTTGTTCGCCTTTTTCTTACTTCCTGTCTTCTTTGGTTTAATTGTGTATACTTAATATTCGTCTTGTCTCTTCCATGGGCTTTTCAGCCATGCTTCTTTGGGTTATTATTTTAGAAGCTGATCTAGGAATTATATTATATATTCTCAACTTGTTTCAGTGCTCTATGAAATAAAACCGTGCTACTTCACGTATAATGAAGAACATTCCAATAGTACATTCTTATCCACGTCTCCATTATATTATTGTTGTGTATCTTAGTTTATATGCTATAGGCCCAATAAATCGTTATCATTTTAGTGCAAGCAGTCAGATGTCTTATAAAGAAGATAAAAAATAAGAAAAAGACATTTTTTAAATAAAATTTATCTTTCTGAGGCAGGGTCACCCAGGCTGGGGTGCAGTCCCCTAGGGAGGAGTGCAGTGGTGTGATCATGGCTCACAGTAGCTTCAGATTCCTGGGCTCAAGCAATCCTCCCACCTCAGCCTCCCAAACAGCTGGGACTATAGCAACGTGCCACCATGCCTGGCTAATTTTTTTTTTTTTTAACTTTTTGTAGGGATGAGGTCTCACTGTGTTGCCCAGGCTGCTCTCAAAATCCTGGCCACAAGTGAACCTCCCACCTCAGCCTCCCAAAGTGCTGGAATTAAAAATATCTTTTAAATTGACATTTTTTCCCCTCTCTTCCTTCTGTCATGTGGACTAAGTGTACATCTGCTTTTATTTCCCTTCAGCCAATTACTTTGGGGGGCAAAGGAGAAGCCTGATGAAAATGTCTTCATTTTGACCACATTTTTCAAGGATAGTTTTACTGGACATAGGATTCTAGGAGGACTTATTTTTACTTCAGTATTTAAAATATGGCATTCCACTGTGTTATAACTTGCATTGTTTCCGATTAGAAATTAGCAATACTCATACTGCTTTTTTCTTGTATGTAAAATGATTTTTATCTATGGCTGCTTTTATGATTTTTTTGTGTGTTAAAAATATTTTCAACAATTTGGCTGTAATGTGTCTACATTTATCTTTATGTTTCTCCTGTTTGTGATTTGTTGAGTTTCAGTGTCAACTGTGTTGATATTGTTCATAAAGTTCAGCAATATTTTAGTCATTTTTTTTCCAAATAATTTGTTCTCTCCCAATTTTCTTCCCTTTCTGACATCCCAGTTAAACCATTTGATTGAATTACTTAGGTCTGTAAATCTCTACTAATTTATTGGTATTTTCTTTCTTACTGCTTCGGGTGGGAGAGTTTCTACTGATCTATCTTCAAATTTACTGGCCTTCTCCCACATTGTTCAATATGGTATTAATCACATCCAGTGAAATTTTCATTTCAGATTACATTTTTTCCTATTCTAGAATTTTTATTTATTTATTTACTTATTTTCAAAATAGCTTTTATTATTTGGCTGAGATTTCCCACTCATTGACTTATTATATTCAACATTTATTTTAAATCCTTGAACATATTTATAATGGCTTCTATAAAGTCCTTGTGTCCTAAGTTCAATAACTGTGTCATTTCAGAGTCGATTTATACAGAAAAGTTTTATTTACCTTTTCTTTTTTTTTGGATAAAGGTAAAATATTCTTTCTTTGCATATCTAGTGATTTTTTTAACTGTGTACTAAATATTATGAATGCTACATAGTTGAGAATATATTTTGCCATCTTGGTCTAAAGAGTGTTGAGTTTTATTTATAGATAATTATTGAGAAATCAGTTTGATCATATTAGGATTTGTTTTTAGGCTTTGATAGAGTGGGAGAGAAGTTGTCCCTTTTCTGAGATGGAAATATACTGCTCTGAAGATGTGGCCTGTATGAAGTCTCAACTGAATTCCTGGAATATTTAGAGGGGTTTCTCTGTCCCGACTGAATAAATCTCCTATGACTCCCAGTGCTATCCTCTGGAATTGTCATTCAGTTCACATTCTCTCTTATAGCTTTCTTCTCCCCCTCCAAGCTCTTGTAAAGTGATACCATGTGCATGCCTATCTTAGAATTCTGCCAAAAACTCCAGGGAATATCTACATAGATTGCTTGGGTTCCTTCCCTTTGAAGTTCCTCTTTAATAACCTGTCTTTTAAGTTCCAGTCACTTAAGCTTTCCCAAACTTTAATCCAATTAAAAGGCATAGATAGCGAGACTTTGTAACAGAGCAAAATGTAACTATATGCTACTACAAGAAAAACACTTGAAATATAAAGAGACAGGTTAAAAGTAAAAGAATGGAAAAATATGTACTATCCTTACTGTAAGCATAAGAAATCTAGCATGGCTCTATTAATATTAGACACAGAGATTTAGAGAAAAGGCTATTACCTGTATTAAGAAGGTCATTTTTTGATGATAAATGGGTGATTCAAAAAGAAGAAAAGCAATACTAACAATATATTGACACAACAACAAAGTTTCCAAACACAAAGGAAAAACTTAAGGAACTAAAAAGACAAATAGATAAATTCACAGTTATGGCTGGAGATTCCAATACTTCTTCCTCATTGATAGAGTAGGTAGATTTGAAGAACAATATTAACCAACTTGGCCTAGTTGACATTTACAGAATGTGACAGCCAACAACTTTATAATACACATTTTTTTTTTTTTTATTGCATCTGGAACATTCACCAAGATAAAACTAGTGGTACTATAATACACGTCTCTATATATTTCAAAAGATTTAAAACAGAGTTTTTTTCTCTGACAATATGAAATTAAAATTGGAAAAAAAAGACAAATAAATCTGGAAAATCCTCACATATCTGGGAAAAATCACATACTTCTAAATAACCTACTCATCAAAAGGAAAAAAAAATCACCATTGGAAATGATAAAAATTTAAAAATAATTGACAATGAAAATACAATCTATTAAATTTTATGGGATGCAGCCAAAGCAATGCTTAGAGGAAAATGTATTGCCTTAAATGTTTATATTAGAAAATAAAACGCCAAAATTCAATGCACTAAACTTAAAAATACAAGAAAAAAACTAAGTAAATAAAACCCATGAAAGTAGAAGTAAGGGCAACAGTGAATAGAAATTGAACAAACATTAAAGATAATAAATAAAACAAAAAGTTGTTTTCTTTAAAATATTAAGAAAATTGATAAATTACTATGTTAATTAAAAACAGAAGAGGAGAAACACAAATTTCCAGGGTCAGTAATAAAAAGGATGATCACTAGAAATAAATCAGACATTAAAGGTATAATAAGGGAATGCTATGAACAACTTTATATATAATATTTAACAACTTAAAGTTGAAAAATACACTGAAAGAGAAAAATTACCAAAATTAACACACGGAATATAAAAACTGGTTAGCTATGTATCTGTTAAATAAATTAAATTTGTTATCAAACTCTTCCTATCAAAAGCACTCATATATCAGATCACTTTTGAATTTATCAAATTTCAAAAAATACCAATTTTTCACAAACTGTTTCAGAAAATAGAGAAGAAAGGAACACATCACCCCTTTTTTCATGAACCTAGCTCAATGCTAATATAATAACCAAACAAGAACATTAAAATAAAAGAAAATTACAAGCCAGTATTTCTCATGAGCTTAAATGCAAACATTCTTAACAAAATATGTATAAAAATGGATAATATATCATGACTAAATGGATTATTCAAGGAATGTCAGGTTGTTTTAACGTTAAAAACTTAATCTAATTCACCAGAATTACCAGAATAAAAGAGGAAAAAACCATATGATTATCTTAATAAATGCAGAAAAAGCATTTGCTAATTTTCAACACGTATTCATAAAAAACTTTTGCAAGTAAGACTAGAAGGAACATTTCTCAATCTGATAGAGTTCCCCTAATATCAAAAACAAGCAATAAAAATTCACTTTCATCACGTCTATGCAAAACTGTACTGGAGAGCTTAGCCAGTACAATAGGCAGAAAAATATATAAAAGACATCGGGACATCGGGTTTGGAAAGGAAGAAATAAAACTATATTTATACATGTAGAATTATACGTGTAGAAAATGCAGAAGAATCTGTAAATAGTCAGAAATAAGTGAATTTAGTAGTTACTAGAGATAAGGTCAATTCTGGAAAATCATTTGCATTTTTATATACTAGCAAAGAACAGTTGGAAAATAAAAATTTAACATATTAAATAAAATAAAAATACTTAAGAAAATCTATGTATGGCTTCTATACTGAAAAGTAGAAAATACACCAAGAGAAATTAAAGAAGACCTAAATAAATGAAGAGATGTATACCATGTTCATGGATTGAAATTCAATGTTGCTGTAATATTCTATTTCCCAAATCTAACTCACTGCTATCTAAATAGAAATTCCAGCAGACGTTTTTCTCTTTGACAAGCCAAATCTTAAATTTTTATGGAAATCTAGAGGATTTAGAATAACCAAAGCAATATTAAAGAGAATAAAGTTAAATAACTTATACTACCTGATTTTAAGACTGCTTATGAAACTAGAGTTATCAAGACAGTTTGCATTGGTGCAAAACAGACAAATAGATTAAGTGAACAGAATATAGAGGCCAGAAATAAATTCACACAACTGATTTTTGGCAAAAGCTACAAGGCAATTCAATAAGAAAAGGGCAGTCTTACAGCAAATGATGCCTTAAAAAAAAGATATACCCATACTGAAAAAATAAAAACTAAACCCTACCTAACACTAAATGCAAAAATTAATTTATGATAGATTATAGACCTAAGTGTAAAAGCTAAAACTATGTATAAAGGTCTTATAAATAAACACAAGAGAATATATTATTTCACTACCTTTCAGTGACCAAATGTCTTATATGTAATGAAAAAAACTACAAACCATAACAGAGAAAACTGATTAATTGGACTTGGTCCAAATTAAAAGCTTCTGCTTATTAAAAAAAAAACATTAAACATGAATTGGTACAATGAAATTCCACACAGCAATAAAAATCAATGAGCTATTGATACATACAGCAGCTTGGAAAAATTTCAGAGATGCTGAGTGAGAGAAGTCAACCTCAAAAGGTTGACACATAGGGTATGATTCCATTTATATGGTGTTCTGTTTATTTATTTGTTTAAAAAAACTATAATACAGTGATAGAGAACAGATCACTAATTCCAAGGGGTTATGCGCGGGGAGCATGTGCCCACAAAGGTTAGATCATTTGGGGTGACAAAAATGCTCTGTATCCTGATTGTAATGGTGGTTATATGCATCTCTACATGTGTTAAAAGTAAGAGCAGTGTGCCCCAAAAAAACTCAACTTACTGCATGTTAATAAAAACATAAAATATATTAGTTGGCAACTAAAGATGAAGAAAAAAGATTTTGTAATATACACATTTGAAAAAGGACTGGTCTTCAGAATATATAAGGAATTCATACAACTCAGTAAGAATAAGAGAACTCAATTAAAAATAGGCAAAACATGTGAACAAATACTTCACAAAGATAACTGAATGACCAAAAAGCATATAAAAAGTGATAAATGTCAATGATCACCAGGAGGATGAAAATTAAAAACATACTTGGAAAGCTATACAGAATCACTGAAATGCTTAAAATTTAAAAGACTGTCAATGCTAAATGTTGGTGAAGATATGGAGTAAACAGGTTGCAGAGCTCTCTTATATTGCTGGCTAAATGAAAAATAGTGAAACCAAATCGAAAAACAGTTTGATAGTTGACTAGTTCTTTCTCACACCACTAATAAAGACATACTCAAGACTGGGTAATTTACCAAGAAAAGAGGTTTAATTGACTCGCAGTTCAGCATGGCTGGGGAGGCCCCAGAAAACTTACAATCATGGCAGAAGGGGGAAAGGGAAGCAAATATGTCCTTCTTCACATTGCAGCAGCAAGAAGTCCTGAGCAAAAGGGGGAAAAGCCTCTTATAAAACCATCAGATCTTGTGAGAATTCACTCAGTATCATGAGAACAGCATGAGGGTAACTGCCCCCATGATTCAATTACCTCCCACCAGGTCCTTCCCATGATACATGGGGATTATGGGAACTACAACTAATGATGAGATTCCGATGGGGACACAGCCAAACCATCTCAGTAGTTTCTCATAGAATTAAATATACACTTTACCCTAGAGCCCAGCAATTCCACTCCTACACACTTACTCAAGAGGAATCCAAATATATGACTGCAAAAGATTTGTACAAGAACAGTCACCACGACTTGATTCATAATTGGTAAAAACCAGAAAGAACCCCAACATTCGTTAAAAGAACAGATAAAAAAATTGTGGTAGAATCACACAACAGAATACAACTCAGCAGTAGAAATGAGTGACCTATGGTTATGCGCAACAGAGAGCCACAGAAACATTGTGGTGGTTGAGAGAAGCCAGATGCAAAAGAGTTCATTCTGTGGAATTCCATTTCTACAAAGTCCTAGAACAGGAAAAAACTAATTTATAGTTAGAAATAGAAACCAGAACAGTGATTGCTTGGATGGGTGGGAAGGCAGAAACTGACTGGGAAGGATAATGATGGAACTTCCTGGGGTGATGGAAATATCCTATATTCTAATAGGAATGTGAAGTACACATGGCTGTGCATGTGCCAAAACTCATCCATTTGTATACTTATGTGTCTTTTGTTGTATGCAAATTATACCTTGATTAAAAAGAAAATAATGTGTCTCTGGGGAAGGCAAGATTAGGGATTAAGAGAAGAGGGGGTTAATAATATAACAAACAGACACACAGTGGCCTTGCCTGGACTTAGCATTGAAAGATGCCCAGTCCTGGGCATGGTCCAGCCTCCACCCAGCTCCCTCTGCAGGCTCCTCCTCATCCCTGCCGCAGTGTCTTTCCTCTGTTCACCATAGAGGATTTGGCAAAGCACACCCCCATTCTGATTTTCCCCTCTGGTTTGTCTGACATCACTCTTTCATTTTACTTCCCTCCCCTAAGGGGCTAGGAAGCTGGGGTTGGGGGTTAGGGAAGGTGTGAAGAAGAGAGGGAGAAGTGGCTTTTGCTTATTGCCTTCAGTTGGCCCCTGGCTGCCCTGAAGATGAGCTTTAAGCCCAGCTCTGCAGGAGGACCAGGATAGCGCAAAGGGGTCTGGAGATGCTTATGGGAATAAGTCTGCATGGGGGCCACTCCAGGAAGGCAAGGGAGAGCTGGAGCTTTCCTCGCTTTGCATTTCTATTTCCCTTGGGTTGTTGTTGTTGTTGTTGTTGTTTTCTTGTTTGTTTTTTTAACATACAATTTTACCTTCAAACTCTAGACGCTGAGAAAGGTGTCCCTGTCTCAGGAGGATACAGTTCTGAGGCTCACCCTGCTCTGCTCAGCACAGAGGTTGTAACTGAGCAATCTTCCTTAACCCCTTGAGGGGGAAAAGAAAAGAGGCAGAGGAATGCATGTTTTCCTTCTCCCTTGTCATTCTGCTGTACTGACCTTTTGCTTAGCTTTTTGCTAATGTCATTTTCACTCTTGGTTGGGCTTTCTCGACAGTAAGGAAGACTTCTTTATGAAGCTGCGGTGATAAACTAGGGTCATGCATTCATTCACATCGAGGAAACCACTTCATCAGCTCTGACTTCAATATCAAATACCTCTAATCTAATCAGGAAAACAGCAAAACTCTGCAAAGTGCCCCTGTTAATCCTGTCACTTACTACCTCGCCAGATTTTGAAAAATGCAGTTTAATTAGCAAAATAAAAGAACTTAATCTTTCCCCATATTATTCACACAAGTAAAAATACATGCATTGGCTGAAGATAAAAATAAATTGCATAGGGCTACTAACCAAATGCAGGGGTGGGAGACAGAGGAGGCTGCAATCACCCTGATTGTAGAGAACAAAACAAACTCTAGGCTTTGTTATGGCCTCAGTAAAACAGTGCAAAGAAATGCCTCTCTCCATAAATATTTCACACACATGTAATACAAGGGAGAACAATTTTTAGGCCAAAAGGTGTTTCAACACAGAAGAAAATATTCCCTCTATTTCACGTCATAGTTTTTGTGACATGCAATAGGACTCTTCACAAAGTCGATGCTTTGGATTTTAATAAAAATTGTAGAAGACAAGAAAGAGAGCTTTTTCCTACAATTACCTTAAAAAAGAAAATAAGATCCCATCTTAAAAGACGATTGCAACAAAGAAGAAAAAACATCCTTTTTTGGTCTTTGCTTTTGAACTCTCACCACCTCTACCCTTTTACATATTCATAAAATGTATACGGAGCTAATTTTGAATGTGCCCTTTATGACTATATCACGGTCATAATATCGTCACGTTCTGAAGGCGTAATTAAAGATTTACCTAGATTTATGAGACTTTATCATTATCAATAGGGTTAAGGAATGCCGGGGAGACACATTGTTGGAAGATTTTGCTCAGCAATTTCTTGAGCAATGAGAATACTGGTATTACTTTAGTGCTCAAAAAAATGACTGTTCGGCACTAATATATGGCCCTTTATTAGAAAGGGAACACCAAAGACACTTCAGTCAAAACACTCCAGTGCCTGCTCACCTCTTCCTTTTGAGGGATGAAGAAGCAAAATGCCTTGCTCATCGAAATGTGAAAGTTGGAAACATCAGCTCCCTACAGCAGAGAGTGGCTGACCTCTCAGCTCTCCCTCCTTATAGGTTGAGCCATATTGCATCCTGTGGATCAAGACGCCTTTAAAACAATAGGATGCAGGAAGGAAAAATCCCAAACACACCTGGTTCCCAACCTGCTTGCTGCCTTTCTGTGGCCTTCCAATTTTAGTCAGGTGATTCTCTGGAAGGTTGGTTTCAGCAGCAATTTGAGCAATAAGTTTTTTTTTTTTTTTTTTTTTTCCCATGTGTGGCTAGTGTTTCATTTTTCTCATTCTCAGGGTAGTCTTCACTCAGAGCAAGACAAGGCTCAGAATGCCATTTTTCATGCAACATATGTTTCATGAAAATGAGCAGGCCTAAGCCCCATGTCGAGGCACCCTGCCTTCAGGCTTTGCAGGGAAGAGGCATGTGTTGAATCAGTGTCATTATGACAGCACCTACACTGGCAGAGGCTAATTTCCTTTTGTCCTCTAAGGATGGAGGGAGAGAGAGAGAAAGAGAGACAGAGAGAGATATATAGAATTGGCTCACATGATTGTAGAGGCTGTCAGGTCCTAAATCTGCGGGGCAGGCTGGTAGGCTGGAGACTCAGGGAAGGGTTGATGTTGTAGTTCAGATCCAAAGGCCATCTACTAGCAGAATTCCCTCTTCCTTGGGCAAAAATCTCTGTTTTTCTTAAGGCCTTCAACCTATTAGATGAGGTCCACCCACATTATGGAGAGTTACCTGTTTGACTCCAAATCTAATGATTTAAATGTTAATCTCATCTAAAAAATACCTTCATGGCAACATCCAGATGTGTGTGGCCTTGTCAAGTAAACACATAAAATTAAACATCACAATACCTATTCTAGGGCCCATGAGTCTCACCTTACTTGTCCTCTGAATTAGAGTCTTACATATGCATTTTTTTATCTAAGAAACTTATCTTCTTTTAACGCATCGGACACATGTGGTGTATGGATTAAAGCAATACACTTCTATCTGCAAAGGAAAGCCATTCTAAAGGGAAAGTTGAGGCGTGTCTGACATTGCAAGCAAAGAAAGCTAGCTTCTGCTTTCCTTTGAGGGATTCTATTTGACTCTCTGCTTTCCTTAGAAGCACTTAGAATGAGGATCTTGGGTTGGGTTGGGGGTTTAGGGTCAGTCCTCGGACGTGCCTAGGATTTGGATTTTTCATCACGGGCTGTGCATTTTGGTGTGACCTAGAAATGTTGCATGTACAATTCCAAAAGTGTGGAATAAAGCAGTGCCTTCCATCATCCCCTAGGCAGGCTTCAGCTGGGCGCAGCTAAGAGGAGCTGAGGATTTTTGTCTGACAAATTCAGTTCTCCCTGGAACAAGAGCTCTCCGAGATTGCATATGGCCGACAATTCTATGCACTCTTCATTTTGGCTGGATACACAGCATCTGTACAGAAGTGATTATTTGGGAAGATGTTTCCCCAGCTTAAACCTGCTCTCAATGCCTCTGGAAAAGGTGGTTCTATCTGGGTTATTGCTCCGAATCTGGGCAGAGACTGATGGAGCTCACTCTCCAAGTTCATATTCCACATTGGAGGAAGAGTAAAAATTACTTTATCTATATGTAGAGCATGCAGCTCTCATGGGAGCCATATGGGAACAGTCATGGTTTGCAGTAGGGATGACAGACACTGCATTCACCTGCAGTGGAGATGCCTGCAGGAGCAGGGGCTCTAGAGGATCTGGCCAGGGCTCCAGTTCCTTCTGGCTTCTCTTTGGAGTCCTGCATGTAGCTGTGTCCTTGACCTGACCCAGGATTCCTCATCAGTGCTAATTAGCCAGAATAGAGCATCCACAATGAGGTGGCAATTTTTCATTTGATGAAATTGGCTGAAAATATTGCAAAAAAAAAAAAAAAAAATTCCAGCAACAACCAAAAAAACAGGAGAAGGCCACTTTCCAAGTCCCCTGGCCTGGGACTGTACCTTCACTTCCTCATTGCATTTTTCCTCCTTGTTGCATTTCTTCTGTCAGCCTGTGGGCACACCAACCAAACACAAATTATGCTGGTGTGGGTCTAGAGAGGGATGCCCATGCTTTCTGCTTAGCATAGAGCCTCTCCCTGGTAGCTGGTGTAAGTCTAGCTCCTTAGAGCCCCACTGGCTGCCTGTTCTCCCTCCCCAAGCCACTCCAGGGGTTCTTTCTCTCCTCTGACCCAGCCACAGAGCACTGCTACTGCAGAGGGATTCTAAAGGAAACCCCTTAGACATGGAGAAAACCCTTCTTCTTTCTGCCCAGATGGTGCAACTTCCCAAAACAGATAACATCACCCCTGGTAATATTACCAGGCCTAAAATATTGCCAGAACCTACCCTGCCCCTTTGCTGAGTTCCCTGCCAGTCTGCTTCCTGCATGGTAAGGAAAAGGCCATGAAGTCAGAAGATTCTGGATGTGTTTCCTCTTCGGTAATCACGCTAAATCACGAGACATCTTCTTATGCTTAAACATGGCCACTGCAAGATGAGGGAAGGTGGTGCTGTTCTGCTTGATTCTTCAAAAACTGGTAAGTGGATCTAAATCTCTGCTACCCAGACGAGTTAAAAACCTTGGTGTCAAACTGGAGAGCCACCTGCCCTGCCATCGTGTCATCTTTCCCCCTAATGAGCTCTGGGAGTGAACAACCTGAGATTCAACTTAGTCCTCCACCAAGCGGGCTGTTATAGATGTTCTGCATATACTGAAATTAGCAGGTGAGTTGACAAGATGGTGACATTGCTCATCTTCTTTCTTCAAGCTGCTTACCTTTATCAGTCTATTGTGAAGGTTATGGTAGTAGATACAGAATTACACCCCTGCCCCAGCGTGAGCTTCTGCACAGGAGAATGGCCAGATAAGGGGCCGGGCCCCAGTAGTAGGAAAATGGCCTGACATCAGTTATCATAAAGGCAACAGAAATCCTGTCAAAGCATCCAGCTCTCACTTTCAGCATCTCGCACGTATGAAAGAAGGAACATCTGTGACATGCCCGTCAATATGTTTTAGCAACATTTTTTGGGACCAAAATTAACATTAACAGGAAGACAGGTTTGTGTTTCTCTGTATTTTCACTTATTAACACAACAATGCCAAGGTGATTAGCAATTCTGAGCTATGTTGGGCTGTGAATTTCCATGTGCAGCATTGAGACACAGGACAAACATCCTCAGTTTTAGCTCAGAGTTTGGGCTTGTGGACATTTTAGAAAACCATATAGTTTTGGAAAGCTTGGATGTCTTTCAGTCCATGTTTAGATGTGAGGAAACGTGCACCAGAGAAAACAGAAATGTCACAGTGCCACTGTGTTGGATTACCTCCAACATTCGCTAAGTGCCTATGGTGGGTGAGGCTCTGTAGAAAGCAGGTGTACGGCCCGGACTTTGGTGTCTAGGACTGAAACTCATAGACTCTTCATTCATTCATTCATTCATTCTTTCGTTCATTCATTCATTCACTCACTAATCATCACTGGCTTAGCAATTCCTGAGTAGCAGATACTCTGCTAGACACTGCTAAGCCCTAGTCTACAGTAACATTCAGATATTAAACTTACCTGGAGGAGCTCACAGAGGGGTAAGGAACACAAACAAACTCAATCATAATTACAATACAAATTGCCAGGACCAGGGGCTTTACCAATTCCTGTGTTTTCAGGGAGGTCCAAGGGAACTGCCAGCTCTGGCAGTTGGGCTGTGTGTAGATCTCCCAAATCTCTGAGAATCTTTACCTCCCTATCTTACTGGGCTTGTGTGAAGGTTGAAAGCCCTTAGAACACTTGAGTGGCACTATATGAGCTCAATAAATGCTAGTCATAATCACCACCATCTTTACTATCACCACCACCACCATCATCATTACCACCACCATCACCACCATCATCGCCCCCACCATCACCACCACCATCATCACCACCATCATCACCACCATCATCACCACCAGCACCACCTACCATCATCATTGTTACCACCACCATCATCACCATCATCATCGCCCCCACCATCACCAACTACCTCATTATTATTACTTCATTTACTATCATTATTATTATTTTTATTATTATTATTGTTTCTAATGATATTTTTGCATTTTATTATTACGACATTTACTTTATTACGACATTATTATATGCATTTATTTATTATTAATTTTACGATATTTTCGTTCTACGACATTATTTACGACATTACTTATTTAGGGTTATTTATTTATTATTGCTTTTGACGACATTTTATTTTACTATTATTACGCATTTATTACTTTACGACATTGTTTCGACGATACTTTATTTACGACATTACTTTACTTTAAGCATTTTATACGACATTAATGAGACATTTTATTTACGATATTACATTTTAAGTATATATGATGAGATATTATTTTATTTAGACGATGACATTATTATAGTATGACGACATTACGACATTATGGCTTTTATTTATTATTTACGACATTATTTACTATTTTATTTATTTATTTACTATTTATTATTATTATTATATATTTACTTTATTACGATTTATTGCTTTCATTTATTACGCATTTTATTATTTATTTACTTTATTTATTATTATATTTTATTTACGACATTTATTATTGTTTCGACATTTATTTATTCTTTACTAGGATTTTATTTATTTATTACTTATATTTATTATTTACTTATTATTTAGTATGATTTACGACATAACGACATTATTTATTTACGATGACATGATATATTTTACGTGATGATTTCGACATATTTATTTATTATTTAGATGACATTATTACATTTATTAGACATTTATTGTTATGCATTTTATTTATTATTACTACATTTACTACTTATTTATAATGACATAAATACTCTCATTGTTACTACTACTATTTGCCATTGTTTTATTTTACTACTATTACTACTTACTACTATATTTATTATTGTTATTACTTTTACTACCATTACAGCATTTATCATAAATACCATTTGTTACTATTTGGCTTACTTATTATTGTTTTCCTTCTTGTATTTAATACTATTACTTACTACTAATTATTCTAGCATTTAATGCATTTTATTATATATTTATTATAAATATTTTACTTTTATTTTTCATTACTTATTGTTTTGATTTTATTTTATGACACATTTTACATTTATTAGTATATTTAATGACATATGCATTTATCTAAATAATTTTATTTGTTTATTTATTATTTATTATTTCGATGATGATGACATTATTTTATTTATATTAGACATTACATCCACCACCATCATCATTGCCACCATCCAAACACCACTGTCACCACTACCACCATCATCATTCTTACCACTACCATCACCACCACTACAATTATCACTGTTACCACCACCATCATCATTGTCACCATCCAAACACCACTGTCACCCTTAGCACCATCACCATTCTGACCATCACCATCACCACCACCACAATTACCACTGTTACCACCACCATCATCATTGTCTTCATCATGGGGATAGATTCACTGTTTGCCCCTCCAAATCTACTTTCTATCTTCCACCACCCTGCTCTGTACCCCAGGCAGCTGACCAATGTGGACTTCATCCATAGGCTCTCTTACTCTTTGACTTCTAGATGGGAATGGCTAATTGGGAACGCTATAAGAGAAGGATGTCAGAGGACAGTCAGAGTATTTGTTCTATCTTTCTCTCTTCTGGGCCACCATTGACAGTGACTGTATTCTCCTGGAAAAGGTTATCAGATGACCTCTTCCACTGGACAGCTCTCTCTGGGTTCTGGTTACTGCTCCTTTCCTGGCCCTTCAGGTCACAAGGTGATAGAGGTTGCTGCTGCTGATAGCCCTGGAGTGTTTTATCTTCCCTTGCTGTTTTCTGTTAGTCCCTTTCCCCATTGTGAGTAGTCCTGTCAGGAAGCTCTTCAGTCACCCTTGGGTGTGTCCTGGGTTTCCTAGGACCCTGACCATTCAACCATCATGCTCATCATCATCATCATCATCATCATCATCATCAGTGCCTTCTCCAGTCCGGGTCTCCTGCTCTGTCTTCAACCACTATGTTTCCTGATTTCCACCACCATCTTTCCCAGAGGCACAGGTGCACATTTCTTTAGCCAACTTTCAGGTATTGACACCTGAAGCTCAAGCACCTGGTGTTTGCATCCTCCAGGACTCAGCTCAGGCATTATCTCCTACAGGAGGCATCATTCACCTGTCCTTCCTCCAAGGTCCAGATGATAGCCTTCTGATGACACGTCTCACCCTGGAGCACAGTTTCCTTCTGCACCTTTTGCCCTGTGATTACTGCAGAGAGGCAAGGATGGTAGCACCTTCTTTTTTTCTTGAGACGGAGTTTTGCTCTTGTCACCCAGGCTGGAGTGCAATGGTGCAATCTTGGCTCACTACAACCTCTGCCTGATGGTCTCAAGTGATTCTCCTGCCTCAGTTTCCTGAGTAGCTGGGATTACAGGTATGCACCACCACACATGGCTACTTTTGTATTTTTAGTAGAGACAGAGTTTCAACATGTTGGCCAGGCTGGTCTTGAATTCCTGACCTCAGGTGATCCACCCACCTTGGCCTCCCTTACAGGTGTAAGCCATTGTGCCCAGTCGATAGCATCTTCTTTATGCCAACATTTAATATGGACTGTTCTGAATGTGCCCTTGTGGCAAGCAGGCACGAAGGAGGGGTGTGGATGAGGAACAACTGACATTTGCCCTGAATACTATTATCACTCCAGCTAGTCCCAGTAGCCAGGAGATGCTGACAGCTCTCTGCAAACTGTGACTACCACCCAGTGCTTAGCATGCTGGAGGGATTGGGAAACATTTGTTCAATTAAACAAAAAGAACGATCATATCTATCATCAATGGGAAGCTTACTATTTGCTAAGCCCTGAGCTAAGTAACTTCATATGTTGTTTCCTTTCATGCTCAGGCTGTCCCTGCTGTGAGCCTGACATTATGAGGAAATTGAGGCAGCTCTAAGCTCAGGCCTGTTAGCCTCCATTGTCTACACTTCCGACCACTAAAGCCCAGTCTGCGGTGTTTGATTATGAAAGTAGATGAGGGGAAGCCAGAAAGTGGACTACAGGCACCTCTAAACATTTGTTTTATTCTCATTGTAAACATCAGATTCATGTCACAGCTCTGTCCCCACCTCCCTCTCTGCACACAGCTATAAAATGGGGCGATGATGGCACCTGGTCCTTGGGTTGCTGTGAGCTTCGAAAGAGAATATTCCTGCCCTGAGATCTCAAGTTATTACATTATAGATGTGGTCAGCAGACAAACGGGAAAAAAAGCAACCCCCAAAGATTTATTTGCTTCCCAGCCCACAGAACTTGTGACTGTTACCTTATACAGTAAACACTGGGATTTAAGTAAGGGATGCTGAAAGCGGGAGCTCATCCTGGAATTTCCAAGCATACCCTAAATGCAAGCACATGTATCCTTGTAAGAGAGAGGCAGCTGGAGAGGAAACCCAAAGGCAGGCAGAGGAGAAGGGCATGTGAAGATGGAACAGAGAGTAGAGGGATGCGGCTGGAAGCCAAGGAACATCGCAGACAGCCAGCAGCCCCGAGACTGGGAAGGCAAAGGATGGAGATTACGTGGAGATTCCCGTGGGGCCCCTTGAGGAAGGGCAAACATGCTGACACCAACCCTGCTGGCCATCCTTTTATATCATGTATCTCCTCCAGCTTCTGGGAGCACCGGAGAGCTTAGCACATCTCACTCTTCCCAAATCCAAGTCATTTTCAGAAATGTTTAATTTGAAATACAGCATGCCCGCAATAACCCACCGTGTGAAGGCACCGTGGTCCTTTGATGCATCTTCCTGCTGATGGATTCTTGGAGAGGCCCCAGTTTATAGCAATTCTACACCATGTTGCTGGGAAAAGTCTACTGGGATAGGGCAGGAATATTCTCTTTTGTTGTTCACAGCAACCCAAGGGCCAGGTGCTATCATTGCCGCATATGCACATACTTCTTCCAGGTACATGCTTACGAGTGGCATTGCCAGGATGGAGGGTACACATGGTAGATACTGCCAGTTTTCCCAAGTGATTCTACCAGTCTCCATTTCTACCAGCAGGGCATGAGAACCCTGTTTGCTCCAGGTTCTTGTCAGCCCTTGGTACTTTCTGTCTTTCCAATTTTGCCAGTTTGTGTGGTGGTATCTCATTGTGTTTTTCTTTCTTTTCTTTTTTTTTTTTTTTCAGTATTTCTCTTTGTTAAGAGACAGGGTCTCTCTCTGTCACCCGGGCTAAAGTGCAGTGGTGCAATCACAGCTCATGGCAGCCTCAACCTCCTTGGCTCAAACAATTCTCCCACCTCAGCCTCCTTAGTAGCTGGGACTATAGGTGTGTGTCACCAGGCCTGGATAATGTATTTTTATTTTTGTAGAGATGGAGTCTTGCTATGTTGCCCAGTCTCAAACTGCTGGCTTTAAGAGCTCCTCCCCACTTGGCCTCCCAAAATGCTGAGATTACAAGCAAGAAACATCGTGCCTGGACTCATTGTGGTTTTAATTTGCACTTCTCTGATGATTACTGAGATTGAACAGCTTTTCATAGGTTCATGGGTTGTTCGGATATTCACGTCTCTCTTCATATCTTTCTCCATTTTTATTTTGAATCATTTCTCACTGACTCACCTGAGTTCTTTTCCAACAATACGTTCCAAAATAATCTGTGAAAGTTAGTAACTTGATTGTCAACTCTGAAACATGTGCACACCCCTCCTCCCCCACACAGCCTCTCACCTCCTTAGGTCCGGATGGATCTAGAGGACTTCTGCTGGTAGGTCCAGCCAAGCCTCTCTCCTGGCTGTCCCCTGGGCTGGGTTATTCTCACCACCGGCCTTGCCTCAGTCTGCATCACCTGCCTAGAGAGCCCTCTCTTCTTACCATTGTGAAAACTGACTCGAGGTGCCCCCAACCCCAGAGGGCTTCCTCCTCCTTCAGCCCACACAGAACTCTCCCCTCAGACCCAAGTTGCAGCCCCTCTTGGGTTCTCTTCCTTGTCTCTGAGTGAGCGTCCTCTCATTTTATAGAGGAGTAATGATCATAGGCTCCTAGGGGCAGGACTGTGTCTCCATCTTCTTGATTCCCAGATGAGAGCCTTCCCAAGTACTGGGCAGAGATGTGGGGCTAAATAGAAGCTGATGCCAGCCAGGCCTGCAGTGCTTAGGGACAGGAGGTTGGGGGAAGAATGCTCGCCACTCCCCGCCTGCTCCTGGCCAGGGCCCCACTGGCCACCTCCACTCAGAACAACCGAGAGCAGACACACAGCTGTTCCATCTGAGGCCCTGTGCTTTGGGCATTCCTGCCCCTTTGCACCCAGCAAGGACCCGAGCCAGAGCCTCCTTCTCCCTGCCAGGATGTGCCCCCTTTCCTGAAGACCCTGCCAAGGAGGAACCTTGTCCTTCGTGTCACCCTCGTGCCAGCCTCTGAGACCCAGTCTGACCCTGACCATATGGCTGAACCCCACCAGAACCTCTCCACACAGAGTCCTAGAGGAAGGCTCATCGCAGCAATGCTTCCAAAACCAATTGTTCTATCTAAACTTTGTGAAAAACACAAACAAATTAAAAACATGACAACTTGGGAGAGATGATTTTAGCTTAAGTCCTATATAGGGGTATTTCTCTTCACAGTTTTAGCAAGATTTATGCACATAACATTTAACACTTGAAGACAGCTTCTCCTTTATTTCATTTTATTTTATTTTTTTTCATTAAAATTGATCAACAAAACACAAAGCTGTATGTGCCAACAGGAAGGCGCAATGTAAAAATTCCCAGCCGAGGGCTGGCTGGCTGTGCAGGAAACTGACCTGGGTCTATCCAGCTCTGGGTCTCTTGGGGCAGCCTTGCCAGTCATGATGAACTGGGCCATTGGGTGGCCCCTTTATCCTACAGACAAATGGCCTCCCAGGGCTGGGGTGAGATCACAAGGCTCATTTCCACTCCTCACTTTCCCAGGGAAGCCCATCCTGGGACCCGCCGTGTTTGGGCTTTGATTTGCTGTGTGGGACCCAAGTCAGAGGGGTCAGGCCAGGGGATGTTTTGCTCCAGATTAAAAATAAAAGCCAGAATGCATGCAGGGGGGATTTGGCTGTCAGAGATGGATTTTTGTTTATTCCCATAAGGTTTGATCTCATCCAGTCTACTTTCTTCCCAATCCCTCTCCTAGTCCCACTCCTGTTCAGCCCCCTGACTCCTTCTGGTTCTTATCAAGTACCCTCTCCCCTCTGTACCAGTGTCACCTTGCCTCAGTAAAATTCCACGCCTCTCTCTCCTAGATCTCCAATCGCCCACAAAACGTTTTCATTTATTCAGGATTTCATTAATTCAAGAAACAGCTGGTGGATATGATACTCTCACAGAGAAGGACAAACCCATAAATACGTAGGCAGGTAAATAACTAAGATAAAATCATAAAACACCAATACAAAGGGAACACAGCAGGTGTGATGGTCCATTTGAGGTGACCTGGGCCACAGGATGCCCAGATTATTGGTCAAGTGTTATCCTAGGTGTTTCTGTGAGAGTGTTTCTGGATGAGATCAGCATTTAAATTATTACGCTAAGCAAAGCAGGTGGCCCTCCACGATGTGGGGTGGGGTGGTCATCCAGTCAATGGAAGACCTGAATAGAACAAAAAGACAACCTCCCAGGAGGAGCAGGTAGCTCCTTCTGCTGGACGGATGGAGGTGGGACACTGGTCTTTTCCTGCCTTTGGACTTGAGCTGAAACATCTCTTCTTCTTGGGTCTTGAGCCTGCTGGCTTTCAGACTGGAACTGACACTGTTAACTCTCCCGGTCCTCAGGCCTCTAGGTTCAAACTGGAGCTACCCCGTGGGATCTCTTGGGTCTCCCCCTTTGCTGACTGCACATCTGGGGACTTCTGAGCCACCATAGTCACATGAGCCAATTCTTTTGTTTGTTTGTTTGTTTTTGAGATGGAGTCTCGCTCTGTCTCCCAGGCTGGAGTGCAGTGACCTGATTTCAGCTCATTGCAGCCTCCACCTCCTGGGTTCAAGTGATTCTCCTGCCTCAGCCTCCCGAGTAGCTGGGATAACAGGAACACCACCACACCCAGCTCATTTTTGTATTTTTAGTAGAGACAGGGTTTCACCATGTTGGCCAGGCTGGTCTTGAGCTCCTGACCTCAAATGATCTGCCAGCCTCAGCCTCCCAAAGTGCTGGGATTACAGGGAGCCGATTCTGTATAATAAATCTCTTTACATCTGTGTATCCTGTTGATTCTGTTTCTCTGGAGAACCTTGACTAATACAACAGGATCCAGTGGGAAAGAATGACCAGGTTGGAGGGAATAATTGAGTTGATGAGGAGAAATAGCCAGATATTCAAAACTCTTAGAAAAGAACGTTTTAGGCGCCAACCGTAGCATGTGCAAATGCCCTGGGATGGGAACATATTTTTTCAAGAAACAGAGAAGTAAAACATTTATGAGTGCTTTCCATTTGCCACCTGATGCCCAGAATGTCCTCATGTGAGCATATTCCTCACCTGAGGCACAGATGACATGTTCTTCACATGACCTCAATTTTAAATGTGCAGTGTAGTCTGTTGTACTGAGTTAAACGCTATAGGTAAGAACTGAGCAATTGAGAGTAAATGCAGATTTATTGTTTTTCACAACAAACAAGGTAGTCAGGGATTCCTTGTTTACAAACTGCTTTGCATTAATTAAATGCAATCTGGAAGTCATCTTGTCTCCTTTCTATCTCTCAGATCTCACATCTAATCTGTGAGGTAAGCGTGTTGGATTCCCTTTAGAGTATTTCCACATTTAGATATTCTCACATCCACAACCACTGCTACCAGCTTAGTCCCTCACCTCCAGGCTGTGTGTGCCCCATCCCACATGACCCACGACACAGTCATTGGATCTTCCTTTTCAAATAAGGGTCAGATAATTAACACTACTTCTCAGCTCAAGAGAACTACAAAGGACTGCAATTTCATCTAAGCATAAGCCAGAGCCTTTATGGTGGCTGTGAGATCCTACATGGTCTAGCCCCAACACTTTCTGTCCCTATCTTGGGCTTTTTATTCCTAACTCCTGCCACTCCCTCCTTGTATTTCCACTTGTATTCCCACTGATCTGCTGCTGTGCCGGGAACAGGTCAGTCCCACTTCTGCCCCAGGGCCTTTGCCTCTCTCCCTAAGTACTCTTCCCCTAGATTTTCATGGCTCCCTCAATCTTAAAATCTTTGCTCAACCTCCCCTCAATGAGCCCGATCTCATTCATCCTATTTACATGGCCGCTGCCAGCTGCTTAGCTTGCTTCAGGTCTTCTGACCACTTTACTGCAAATACTTCTGAAATAAAATGTGATCTATATGTTCATGATGCTTTTTACTTATTGTTTGTCTTTCCACTAGAACGTTAAAGTATAGGGATTGTTTTTCCAGTTTTGTTCACTGTTGGCATGTGTTCTCTGCTGAAGAATTTGAAGTTCACTGAAGGAACACTTGCCTGTGCATTTCTTGAGTATGTGTGAATTGCATGTTTTGCATTTCAGACTTATGTGAAAACTAAGGTAACAATTCATTGGAGTGTACATGGGAGATTTGTACTGCTGCTGCCACCACGACTACCGAAGGAATGTTTGCAATGGGATGAATATTATACCAAATTATTGCCTGATTTTCTCGGAACATTTCAAACTCATCCTCTTAGATAGACAGTGTTATCTCCCCCAGTTCACAGATGAGCACGTTGAGGCATAGAAAGGATCAACAACTTGCTGGCGGTCACTGAGTTGATGCTCTCAGTAGCAGAGAGTCAATCCAAGAAGTGTGACTTCAAACCTCTGCCCTAAATCTTGGTCAACCGCCCTTCCAAGGGTACTATGATATGGAGGTAGCTGAGGGTGGGACATGGGTGAAGTGTACCTCCAAACCAGGTCTCTCCAGAGATCTTCCTTAGTTGTCATGGTTGTTTTGGTGTCTTACGGAGCACCAGTATGCCCCCAACCATGGGACCCTCCATTAAAACAGACCTGTAAGATCTGGAATGAACAGATGGGTCTTCATTCAGGAGAGGTTTGCACGGCTGCTCAGATCTCTAATCCCCGAACGGGGAGAAGATTTTGGAGAAATAGGACACTGGGCAGGGAACTCTGGCCTCTGTGGGGAAAGGGAAAGGCCTGGGGTAGAATGGACAGGGCTCTGATGGAAGGCCTTCTCAATACTGACATCACATTAATTCTAGTCCTGGTGCACATGGGCCCCACCCTACCAAATCCACTCCTACCCCACAGGGAGTATGAGGGCTTAGTTATTGGGCATAAATGTCTTTTATAGGCCATTCTATCTTTTCTTTTGAAACAGGCCTAATTGTCCCATAGAACTGAGATTTATGATTTTTTTTTCTTTTTTGAATAAACATAGAAATTCATCCTCCTTGTCTTAAAGCTTGAAACTTACCTTTGTCTGCTGAGTCCTTTTCTCAGGAAACTGATTCTCAGGTTTCTAGATAGAATCACCACATCCAGACTCTGAGATTCCAGACCACTCCCTAATTTCAGTTTTCCCACACATAGTTACATTTCTTCCCTGCTATATAAACCCCTAATTTGAATCAGTTGGGAAGATGGATTTGGGACTCATCTCCCATCTCCTTGGCTGCACCATCTGAATAAAGTCTTCTTCCCTGGCAATACTTGTTGTCTCAGTGATTGGCTTTCTGTGCAGGGAGCGACAGGATCTAGACCAACCCCCTGGCATTTTGGTAACACTGCCTTCAAGCTGTAGAGTAGGACATGGCAAACAAACACCCTGGGACTCAGAGACCCAGGCAAGGCTACCAAGTGGGGGACTGGCATCTCTCTTCTTCTTCCCCCACCAACTCATGTTTTCTACCAAGTGTAATTTTTTTTTTTTACCAAGACTATTTTTCCCACCAAGTGTAAATTTTCTAATTTTGATCTGTTATACCTAAATTCCCTTTCTAAAGGATTTCTACTCTAAGAAACAAGTTGATTTCTCCATTGAAGGTTCCACTGTAATTAAACTGATTGCTGAAAAAGACATCATTCTTCTTTTAATAAGGCAATTTGCATTTTCAATAACTTTAGCCTCACTTGCTGAAAGACAGTTTGAAAGTTTGTTTGTATATTCTCTCACTCAAATGTTTTCAGATTGCCTTACCTCATTTCTATTAATGGGGTGATAATGGAAAGAAAATGCAAGAAGAAATTTCTTTTAACAACAAAAAAATATTTACTTTGTTTCAAAGCACTACAATTAATGGACAAGAGGGACCCTGTGGGGAAACATCTTGTCAAAATCAGGTGTTTTGTAGATTACTTTTAATTTCCTGTTCATAAACTGATGCTTGCAGTCTAGTTGGACTTGGAGGGGTATGAGGGAAATATGGAACCCAAAGAATTACAGCTAATGAGAACAGATGAACCACAGGACTCAAGAGCATGTAGATGTGGGATGCTCTCTTTAGCTGCAGGAGGAATAGTTTGGTGAAGATAAGAGTCACATTTTTTATGGGCTGAATGTAGGTTCCCCCAAACCCCCAATTCATATGTTGAGGTCCTGCACCTCAACATGATGGAATTTGGAGAATGAGACCTTTGTGAGGCATCAGGTTTAGATAAGGTAATGAGGGTAGAGCCCTGATGATGAGATTAGTGCCCTTCTAAGCAGAGGAAGAGACACCAGAGCTCTGTTTCCCCCATAAATCCTTATGTGAGGACTCACCAAGGAGGTACCTGTCTGCAAACCAGGAAGAGAGCCCTCACCTGAACCTGATCATGCTGTAACCCTGATCTCCAACTTCCAGTCTCCTGAACTGTGAGAAAATACATCCCTGTTGTTTAAGCCTCCAACACTCATCACATTTGTCCCCATTCAGCAACGGTGACCTTCTTGCTAGTTTTGCTACTCCTGAACCCAAAGTGAGGCTCCATGGCTTTCAAAACATTCATGCTACATTTCACCTTGCTTGTTAGCCATTCAGCTAGACCCTATTAGCAGTGCAGATGAAAAAGAGCTGACTGCTGTCTGTCTACAAGATGCCAGAACCCATAAGATGGGTTTATCAGCAGACTTCTCCATGCCGAAATCTCCTGCCACTATGGTGTGTGACGTCTCCACCCTGGCATGAAAACCCGGGACAGTTCTGGGGCAGCATATATACTCATAACCAAATCCCAGATATTCCTTCTGTCTTTGGAAATTTGCACATCGCTCAAAGGACACATGGCCAAGGGCTCACCCTTAATGGCATTCTGGAAGATCACAGCATTGCTTGGTATTTCTGCGGCACAGACTCAGGGAGGCTGTGTCTCCAGGAATGGACACAAACCTACTTTTTTTTCATTGTGGTAACACACGTAATAATAAGTTTGCCATTTTAACAATTTTTAAGTGTACAGCTCAGTGGTATTAAGTGCATTCATATTGTTGTATAACCATCATTGCCATCCATCTCCAGAATCCTTTTATCTTCCCCAGATGGAACCCTGTACCCATTAAACAGTAATTCTCCATTCCCCCTTCTTCTCAACCCCTGGGAGTGCTGTTCTATTTTGTCTCTATGACGTTTTGCCTATTTATTCATCTACCAATGAACACTTGAGTTGCTTCCACTTTGGTTATTATGAATAATGTTGCTATGAACATGGATGTATAAGTATCTCTTCAATTCTTCAGGGTATAGACCTAATAGTGGAGTTGCTGGGTCATATGGTTATTCTATGTTTAAAATTTTGAGGAACCTCCATACTGTTTCACACTGGTTGCATTCTCACTGGCCTTTTGCTTTATTTTTCTCTGCTTGAACAACTAGTCTCTCCTTTTTTTTTTTTTTTTTTTTTTTTTAATCAATGTCTGCTTTAAATAACATGAAGTCCACTGTGGGGAGTGACTATCTTCCCCAGCCCTGTGGTTCTCCCATTTCCAGCACCCTGGAGTGGGGATTTTTGTATTTATTTCTTTTGGGGTCTAATTTTTCAATATGTCCTCTTCACATGTTCACATAAAGGGCTGAATTTATAGAATAGTGGAACCTTGCATGGAGACTCAAGCTTATGACAGTTGGATGCTTTTCTCCCTCAGGATGAGTTGCTTTTTATGCACCCCAGACTATCCAAGTATGCAGCGGGCCACAGACAACATCCCACGGGGTTCAAGACTGGCTGATCCAGGCCAAGACCTGGGTACAGAACCTACCGTATTCCATAAGGCCAAGGTATACTGAAAGGCACAGAAGGGACTGAAAGACATTGGCTTTTCTTTGTTAAGTGGTGTCAAAATCTAGGCTGCATCCCTGCCTGAGTTGTGCCAAAAGACGTTGAGCTTGCTGGGGGAAGCCAGTGTCTCCTCTGACCCTTTGAGTTAGTCATGATAATAAGCTTCAATCTTCAGAGTTTACGGTGGTTGCCATTTTCCAAGTGGATTTCAGGCGCTTTGCTCTCTCCAATTTCTAGCTTCGGCTCCGGTTGTTCAGTAATGCAATCCTGAAAGGGTGAATTTGGACAATCGCAGCTTGGCCATTTTGAGCACATATGCTAGAACTAAGTCTTTTTGGCCCAGCTGTAGCTTGAATCTAATGAAAATGACAGATAATGCAGCACTCTGTGTGCCTGCCAAAAAAGAGGATATTTCCCATGAGGTAGCACCTGGTGATGCAGAAATAGACACTATAGATTTGTGATTGGCTGGTGCGTATGCGTATTCATATCTAGTCTGTATTATCAACCACACAAGATCACATCTTGGATAATAACAGCAACAATGGCATGCATAAAAATTACTGCAGCAAAAAGGAAGAAAAGTACTAGATCAATTATGTCAATTATGCACGGGTACTTTTTCCCCTCACAGTTTTAACATTGAGAAAAGGTGGCATCTATCTCTGATCTAATTATTCACATGCTTATTTGTGGGTTTCCCCCCTCTTTGCGCTCTCCTCTTTTACAGGCAGATATAAAAGAGCTCTCTTTTAGAAACACACCGTGGACTCAAACGTGCCTACATACATATGTGACTTACATTTGAGCAGTTGAATAATCAGTAACTTGAAAGTAAAGAGGAAACGCCTCTGCGTGTTCTAAAGGGAAGCAACGGGAGGGGTATATACTGAGATGACCTTACCTTAGAGCAAAAATGCCATCAGCCTCGAGAAGTGTCATAAATTAAGTTGCTATTTAAGCCCTGATTCTAGTAAAAGGGTCCAAATTTCCAAGGTGCCTTTAATGACTCTGTGCTCAGTGACAATGAAGTATTTCTTTAACAGACTGCCACTGAGCAAACATAAAAAATGTGTGGCTCTGGAAAGAGAGCTTGCTATTTTCCCTTTCTTCTTCTCCTTCCTTCTTCCTTTCTACCCCGTTTTTACCATCCTTTCCTATTGCTCCTTCTTTGGTGGCCTTCCCTTTAAAGATGCAGTTGAAAACCCTCAGCACACAATCTCAGAATGAGACAAGGGTGGAATACTGGCAGCCTGTGTTCAAGTCTTGCTGGACTTGCTCTGTGGCCTCCTCTGTGACCTCGATAAAAGTCTGCACCCTCACCACGGACACACAAACCACTGTTACACCATCTTTAAAGTGAGGGGTCTTGAACTGGATGTTCTCCCAGGTCCCTTCAATCTCTGTGATTGGAAGGAAAGGGTAATTTACCTAGGCTCGCTTAGGAGGAAGGTGATTTTGAAAGAGAAATACAAAATCATTAAGCAGATCAGTAAATTTGATAATGAATTGTTTCAATTACATTCAGGTGGCAGCAGATGTTAAATTACTTTAGCAGAACCAAGCTTAGAGCTTTGTGGTTTACTTTTCTCATTTAAATATATAGACGCAAAGGAAGAAATCACATTTCCAGTCCATCTTCTCAAAAAGCCCTGCTGCGTGAAGCCCCATAGCATAACTTCTGTTGGTCGGGAGATCAGGGACGTGGGGCTCTGGTCTCAGCTCCACTTCCCAAAGACTGCGTGTGCTCTGGGTGGAGCCTGTCCTTTTTTGTGTTAAAGATCTGCCATCTATGAATGAGGGATAGACTCATCTCTGCCCCCAAAATGTGCCATGCTTCCTTGAACTGTCATCTACCTTTGCCAGTCTTTGAAATATATATCTCAAGTATATTTGTGTTGAGCACACAGTACATTTTCGTAAGCACGTGGCTTGTGAGCTCCTGTGGGACTGGATCTTTTTGCACGCCATAGGGGCACGTAGTCTTCTGGGGAAACTTATGATGATATTGGTTGTAGCAGTTGCAGGGGTGAAAAGGGATGATGGAAGATGGACATTTCATCCTAGCACCGGCATCTCGGCTGCCCTAGGCAGGCTTCCTGTGAACCCGAAGCCCAATATGATCCCCAAAGGGTCACGCTCATCAGCCCAGTGGACCCTGGGAGAGGCTGGACTCCAGCATCCAATGGAGGAGGGATAAACAGCATCTTGGTCCCAGAGAGCATCTCTCCATCCTCTCCCTTCTTGGCTGCAGCCTTCCTGGGAGCCAGTTGTTCCCAGGCCTGGCTCTAGAATGCTCTACACAGGATAGGCACAGTGCAGATGCCACCTGTTCCCTCTCCTTCGAAGTCCCCACTCTCTATCCAGGCTCCCTGCCCTGCCGCGTGGAACAAAACCACACTAGGTCTGCTGAGCTCCTGAGACAACTGCCTCTTTAAGAACTTATCTCATATTTTCAGAAATTGACTGTGAAAATTCTAAGTAATGGTGTGACATGATCACACTCACTTTCTGTAGTTAATCCTTCACGAGGGTCAGGCGCCCCTCTCTTCTCAGTGGCTCATTTGATTGTCACCTACCTTGCACAAAACCTCCCAGCCCCGAGCACTGTCTGGTGGGTTGACAGGCAGTCAGAGTGCTGAACGCTGTGCAGGAATAACTGAATTAGAAAAAAGCTGCTGGCGCTGTAATAAAGCGTTTAATGGACAGACAGCCTCTCTTGCCTTCCTTGGGGTAACACTAAATCCCTTTTTATTGTAGTTTGCACAGATGTTAGTGAGTTATCCATTTCTCTAATCATACTAGAAGTCGGCACATCCATCTTAAATAAGAAGACCAGCCCACTTGCTTTTACAGAGTCCTTTTTCTAATAAACTTGTGTCAGTTTCAGGTCAGTTTTACCAATACAAATAAAATTCAAACAAATAAAAAGTATATTGTCTCATGATGAGATTTATGTAATTATGTCCCTTAGGTCACTTTAAATTTTCACAGGGAGTTACACCCTGCCTAGTCCTTATTATGGCCTGGATTTTTCTCTGATTCGGGGACACACACAAACACCCACCCACAGAGTTTACAATATTGGATCTCCCCGGGTCAGGGCAGACCCTTTGGTGCAGAACAGCCCTTGTTTATGTCCGAGGGCTGAGCTGGCCTGTGGGTGAGCTGCACTCGGGTCTTCTCTGAAACCATCCCCACGAGGTCACAGTTTTTGTTTTTTTTTTATTTATTTTATTTTTGGATGACTTCTTTTACATCCAATCTGTGCTCGAGGTAGGCCAATGTTCCACCCTTATTGTGGTCTCATAGACCACCCAAAGATCTTTTTGCAAAAGAAAATTTTGCAAAAGAGGTTCATGTCATGGAAAAAAAAAATGTGTTTTTTAAAAGGACACAGTGGGGAAAAAATCCTACACACCAAGGTGCTCCCATCTGCAACTTCTGTGGACCTGGGAAAGGTCACCTGAAGTTCAGGCCAGGATAAATAATTGCTGTGGTGAGGGTTCCTTTTTTCCTTTCCGTGGAGTTGATGGGTTCACAGCGGTAGCTGAATCTTGATAGATTGGCAGACGCTGAAAGGAACCGCTAAGCGGTGACCGGGGCAGGGCTGCACTTCAGTTCTCAGGGCAAAGGGTGGGCAGTGGAGGTTCCGGGGCTGGGTGGACGACAGGGGCCAGGTGACAAAGCCGCCTCTGTCCCTGCACAGAGCAGGAACAAACGCTGGCCCTGGCATCGTCCCCGGGATGGGCTCGGCAGGGTGGGCTCTCCACCACCACTGAGGCCCGAGGCTGCCGCTCGCCTTTGTGCACAGAATTACTGCTCTCTGGGGTCTCCCCTGCAAGTGAGGAGGCTGTCTCTGTTGTGTTTCCTGGTCCAATCGGCCACTTCATAAATCAAAGACGATGGGTGGTGGATTAACCATTTGATGTCCTGTCGCAAGAGGGAAAACCACCATAGCAGCCACAAAGGGGGAAGAGGAAGAGAGCTTGGTGGGAGCTGCACCTCACCCCGGGGAGAGCTGCTGAAACGGGAGCCTTCATGCACACAGTGTCCTTAAAATCTTTGAATTCCCTGGCTCACTCACCCATCATTCTGCCAAAACTGAGGTCCAGAGAGGTCAGCGTGACTCGTGTAAGCTCCATCAAACAAGCGGATGGAGAAGCTCAGACTGGGACCTGAGGCTCTGGCTCCTAGCACAGTGCTCCTTCATTCACTCACTCATTCATTCATTTATTCAACAAATGTGTATGGAGTGCCTGCTCTGTGCCAAACACTGTGCTAGGCTGTAGGTGGCCGCTGGGGAAATATTGAGAAAAGTGTCTAGCATTTCACGTTAATAAAGAAGTGTTAGTGTTTCTTTCTTTGGTTATTAATGAGTAAGTATGCAATCCTGCATACCTGAGGTTTCTAGCCTTCCAAGGGCTCTTGTTGGGCTTCTCTCAGGGCTCCAGGTCAACAGTGCCTCCCCGGAAGTCACAGTGCAGGAACAGCGGGGCATTCAGCTTCCATGGGCAATAGTGCCATGTTCTGGGTCGATGGCCTGAGAAGCTCTAAAACAGCTACCTGGCTGGTCTTGCTGTCTTTCCTACCCCTCCAATACCTGTCCCCTTTACTGTCTTCTAGACCATTTGCTGTCCCTGACCACCAAAAAGGTGTCGGGGTCAAGGGTCTGGACTCAGGAGCCAGCCGCTCACATGAGACTCACAGCTCGACCACCTGCTCACTGTAAGCACCAACTGGGAGACATTACTTAGCTTCTCTGCACCTCAGCTTCCTCAGTGTAACATGGGGATGATAAACATGCACTTGCTTCTTAGGATCTTGAGCACATTGACTGAGTAAATGCCCATGAAGCACTTAGGAGAGTGCCTGGTGCAGGGTAAGTCCCCAGTATACACGTGCAGCTTTTCTCAATGGGATTATTGTTGCCCAGTGACTCCTCTGAGCTGTGTGCCCCAGCCTGTCCTTTTAATCCATGTTCCTCACTGGGGCCACAGTCATCTTTCTTGTTCTTTGTTTGTTTGTTTGTTTTGAGACTCTGTCGCCCAGGCTGGAGTGCAGTGGAGCCATCTCCGTTCACTGAAACCTCTGCCTCCCGGGTTCAAGTGATTCTCATGCCTCAGCCTCCCGAGTATCTTGGATTACAGGCACAGGTGACCATACCTGGATAATTTTTGTATTTTTAGTAGAGGAGGGGTTTCACCGTGTTGGCCACGCTGATCTCAAACTCCTGACCTCAAGTGATCCACCCACCTCGGCCTCCCAAAGTGCTGGGAATACAGGCCTGAGCCACTGTGCCCGGCCACCATAGCCATCTTTTAAAGCATCTTACCAATAACTGTACTCCCCACTGCAACTGTCATGCCTCCTTATTCTCCACTACAGAATAAATCAGAGTTCTAAAAATTGGCATTCAAGGCCCTTTATAATCAGGTTTCATCTTATCTTTCCAGCCTTAGTGCTACCAGCTCAACCTCAAACCCTACGCTTTAGCTTATCTGGCCCCATCCATCCATCTGTCTACCCTCCCCCCCATCTACCCATTTAAACATGCACACCCATATTTCAGACTGATGAAATAGCCCAAAGATTACATTCTTATCCAACAAACCTTATCCTTTCTATAAGGCCCACTAGTTTACTTCCTCTAGGCATCCTTAAGAACCCACCTTAGTTCATCTCCCCTGGCTTCACCGCTTCATGTCCCAAGGCTTGGGTGTCAATTGTAGCTCCTGGGAATGTTAAGAACATGACTTTCCTCCTCTAGATAATGGAAGAGACCTACCTTATTGGCTGCTGTGTCATTCAGTGGGTCACATAAAAGATTTAGCACAGGACCTGAGACAAAGTGGGTCCTCAAAGAACTGGAATTATTATATTACTTCCCAAACTTTCCAGGTCTTGGGGTCTCTCTGAGTGCCCATGGCCCTTATGTTGACACCCCTGGCTGTGCCATGTTCCTTGTTACCTCCCTACTTTGGGTTGCTCTTGCCTAACCTAACGTATGCTGAGCACATAATACATGCTCAAGAAAACATTTGGCTTAGGAATAACAAAGAGATTTCACAGCACTTGTTAACTTTGACCGATTGTGAATAACTGCATAGAGAGTTAAGTTGACAAGGATTCTGAGGCTTTGCCTGATCATAGTGGTAAAGAAATTTCATGATCAAAAAATGATGTGTGCTGTGAGGTGGAAAAGGAAAGAGAGGCAAGACTCCAGCTCTCCATGCCCCAGGAAAATCCAAGAAAGTTTGAAAAAAGCCATCATCCATTTACTCATTCATCCATTCAAGTGTTTGAGACAAATTTGGGCGGGCCAGGAAATAATTTCCCCCTCCTCTATTTGCAAAGCTAACATAAATTATTGTTTCATCTGACAGCCTGATAATAGCAACATTTCCATCATCCATTCAAGAGTGATGTTATCACTTTCTGAAAAAGTATTGAATGAATATTATACTGTAAATTCTATCTGATTATAATTAGATTATAATTAGATTTTTTTCAAAGTATTTAATCATTATTGAGTACCTACTGTGGGCCAGGCACCATGTTGGGGTGCTGGGGAAAAAGTGATCAGTAGGACACACAAGGAACTCACAGATCCTTGGAGAATAAAATCAGGGGAGCAAATAATGAAGCTTCAAATCGCCACATTGGCTTCACTACCTAATTATGTGTGAGCACAGCCACTGATGAGTTCCCTTTCTTTGGGCTCTAAAATACTCACCAGGTACCTCAGCTAGACATATATGAAAGTGACCTACAGACATCAGGAGATAACACCCCACGTTGGTGGATGGCAGGAGTCAGGAGCATGGCCAGTGGGCCACATCCGGGCCCATCACCTGTTTTTGAAATAGTATCATTGGAACACAGTCATGCCCCTTCATTTACATATGGCGCATGATTCATGCCCTACAATGGCATAGTTGAGTTGTAACAGAGACCGTGTGGCCTGCAGAGCCAAAAATATTTACTATCTGGCCCTTTACAGAAAGAGCTTGCCACAACATGGCTAAGGAACAGAACAGGCTGATTCCAAAAATGTAGCTGCATGTCTGCCTGATTGGATCTTGCACATCAGGGCCCAGGAGGTGGCCCAAGGGTGCTGAGGGAAAGGGTGACTCAGAGGGGTTTCCAGACACCAGGAACTGCAGATACGGCTCAGAAAACGTCTCTTATGGAGGAAATGTTGTGTGTGCTTAAGGGAGGTCAAGTAGAGAGTGAATTCGAAAGAGGAGAAACTGTGGGACTCATATCCCTAAAACTGTGAATCCCATATCTCTAAAATTGGTGACGTTAGCATAGGAAAAAGCAATCAGGGCATTCCAAATTATATCTATGCGTATACTTCTGTTTCAAATCTCAATTATTTATTCATCTAAAATGTGTTCTGCCTTAACTTTAGTCCTTAGTTCAGAGTTGTCTGCTAGTAAAATATAATTCTAGTTATGTGTGCTTCTCAACACCAGAGTGAGGTTTGGTTAAATACACGGTAGGAAACTAACAGGCATCCAGAACCTAGGCTCACCAAAATAGTTTTAAAATGTTTTTCTTGGTGGTATGGATGTACTTTTATTATGTGCTTATACACATACAGAAGCATTCATATATGTGTGGCGATCAGGAATTATTCCATGTGAAATACACACACACAAAGATATATAAATGAAAGTTAAATAAAATTTAACTTTGGAACTACGTAAGGAAATCTTGAGCTGTAGAGATATTTAAGAGAGAAAGAGTTGGGTAAAATAAGTGAGAGAGACCAGGAAATGCATGACAAATTTACATGTGCACACAGACATACATATAGCAGCATATAGAAAAAGATATGTAAAGCATATATATATATTCATTTGGACATATACAAATATTTTAAGTAGAGATAAGTATAGAGATATTTAAATTGTGTGTAAATGTATGTGTGTGTGAATGTGTATGTGTATGTGTGTGTATATGTGTGTGTATGTGTATATACGTGTGCGTATGAGTGTATGCATGTGTGTCTGTGTGTATGCGTGTGTGCCTGTGTGTTTGTGTGTGTGTGTGTGAATATGTGTGTGGCCAAACTGTCCCTTTCCTTCAAGACCTTAGGAGCTGAGGCCTTTCCCTGCAGCTGCTGGGCTCCTGCTGCTGTCTGCCTGGTGGGAATTAGTCGCACGTGGAGCTGAAAAAGTGAGCCAGACTCAAATATCCATAGAGCATTTGGAAGGATACCGCAAGACGGAGTATCCAGTGGAAACTCATTTTATGGCTGGGAGTTAGATACCTGGGTTGTCACTCCAAAGAGCTGCACAAAGAAGAGGTGTTATTTGTAGTTTCTTGTCAGAGGGGCAGGTGGACCCCAGAACGTTGTTGTTTTTACCAGTTGTGTCTAAGTACAGCACCCTTTATGCATCTTACAGTGTGAACTGATGTTTAACACGTGCATACCACCTAGAGGGAGGCCTCCAGAGTCCACAGCCTGTGCTCCTATTTGTTGGCTCTGTGACTCTGGCAAATTACTTAACCTATCCGTGCCTCAGCAACTTTACTTGCAATATGTAAAGAAGAACAGCATCTATCTGTTCATATAAAGGTGAAACCAACTGATATTTAAACACAAGGCTTGGCCCATTGTAAGCCCTCATGAGCTATTGTAGTATTATTTATTCCTGTGGGCGGACGTGTGTTTTTGCTATCTTCAAGAGCAACTTTCTGGGGTGTGGTGGCTCACACCTGTAATTCTGGCACTTTGGGAGGCTGAGACAGAAGGATTGCTTGAGGCCAGGAGTTTGAGACTAGCCTGGACAAAATAGGGAGACCCCATCTCTATGAAAAATAAAATACTAGCTGGGCATGGTGGCATGCAGCTACAGTCTCAGCTACTTGGGAGGCTGAGGTAGGAGGATCACTTGAACCCAGGAGATTGAAGCTACAGTGAGCCATGATCGTATCGCTGCACTCCAGCCTGGGTGACAGAGTGAGAACCTATCTGAAAAAAAAAAAAAGAAAAGAAAAGAAAAAAAAATAAGAGTGACTTCATAAAAAGTCATTTTCTTTCAATTAACGTTCCTCACCATCAAGGTACCTTATAGTTGGTGAAGCATATTCACATCTTGAAGCAGTGAGGCCCAATAGAAATAGAATGGGAGCTTCATGGACAACTTTACATTTTCTTATAGCCATATTAAAAAGGTGGAAAGAGACAGGTAAAATTAATTTTAATAAAATATTTTTATTTAGGTCAATTGTGATAATTAGACCTCCCTGAAGGTGTTCAAAACCTACAAATGTGTTTTGTTTCATGGCAAAAAGCATTGAGGTTGCAGATGGAATTAAGTTTGCTAGCCAGCTGATTTGAAGAGGGAGATGTGATCTAGATAATCTGTAATCACAAAGGTCCTTAAAAGTAGAAGACGGATGACTGGGCATGATGGCTCATGCCTGTAATCCCAGCACTTTGTGAAGCCAAGGCAGATGGATTACCTGAGGTCAGGAGTTCGAGACCAGCCTGGCCAAAATGGTGAAACCCCATCTCCACTAGAAATACAAAAATTAGCTGGGTGTGTTGGTGGGTGCCTGTAATCCCAGCTACTCAGGAGGCTGAGGCAGGAGAATTGCTTGAACCCAGGAGGCAGAGGTTGCAGTGAGCTGAGATCATGCCACAGCACACTAGCATGGGTGACAAAGCCAGACTTTGTCTCAAAACAAACAAACAAACAAACAAACAAACGTAGAAGAGGGAGGCATAAGAGAAAGTGAGAGCGGTGCCATGGGAGAAGGAGTGAAGTGTCGTCTGTATTTACGGCCACTCCTCACTGCTTGCATTACTGTCTGAGCTCCGCCTCCTGTCAGATCAGCAGTAGCATTCGATTCTCATAGGAGCACCACCCCTATTGTGAACTGAGCATGTGAGGGATCTAGGTTGCATGCTCCTTATGAGAATCTAATGCCTGATGATCTGCACCATCTTCCATCATCCCCATATGGGCCACCTAGTTGCAGAAAAACAAGTTCAGGGCTCCACTGATTCTACATTATGGTGAGTTGTAGAATTATTTCATTATATGGTTACAGTGTAGCAATCATAGCAATAAAGTGTACAATAAATGTAGTGTTTTTGAATCATCCTGAAACCATCCCCAACTCTGACTCGTGGAAACATTGTCTTCCACAAAACCAGTCCCTAGTGCTAAAAAGGTTGGGGACCACCATTCTAGAGCCTCCAGAAAAGAATGTAGTCCTGATGCCATCTCAATTTTATCCCAGTAAAGCCTGCATTGAAAGTCTCACCTACAAAACTGTGAGATAACAACTTGGAGTTGTTTCAAGCCACCTACTTTAAAGTAATTTGTTACAGCTGCAATAGTAGACTAATCTACTGGTATACCAAACATGATCATTTCAACCTGCCATGGATAGAATGAATTGTTAATCAGATACGCATTTTTTTTTCTGTATTGTCCTTGAGATCCTTGAGATCCAGTGTGTGTTTTACGTTGATAGTACATTTTCTTTCATCCTAGCTACATGTCAAGTGTTCAACAGCCACATGGGGCTGGAAGCTATGGTTTCGGAGGGCACAGACTTAGATAAATCCCACGTCTTTAAGTGGTGATGTAAGCAGTAGGAAAATACCATTAGGGCATTCCAAATTATATGTATACCTATAGCTTTGTCTTCAATCCCAATTACTTATTTGTTTAAAATACGCTGTTCTGCCTGAACTTTAGCCCTCAGGTCAGAGTTGTCTGCCACTTGCAGTTAACAAAGTTGTTCACTGTACCAGGAGAGTGACCACAGGGTGAGGCGGGGCTGGGAAGAGCAGTCTTAGAAGCAGCCTATGCCTCAAGCACCAAAACCTGCATCCTGTGGACTCTGCCTACCTCCCTTGGAAGCATAATGTTGTTATATTTATTCCAAGTCTATACAACAGAAGGAATAAGTCATTATCTTTGCGTAGACTTTGAGTCCCTTCAGCCTCACTCCATTCTCCTTGGGCCCTCCCATAGGTGATTAGAATCACGAATTAGGTTGACACCTTCCAGCCCATCTGTGCCACTTTCCCGTACTTAGGTATATACCCATATATGTTTGTGTTTAATTCACATAAACAGCGTCATGGCATTTTATGTTACAATCTACCCTTTTCCTTCAACTTTTTTTTTTTTTTATTGGTGATCTATGCAGCTCTATTTTAAAAAGAACAAGCACGGTTATTCCGTAGTGGGCTAGATTGTAACGACTTTGGGGCATTTAGGTACATGTGGATCTTGTAGTATCTATGATAACTACTGAGCTCTGATCTTTTAAAGCAAAAAGTGGCCACAGACAATATGTGAATAAATGAATGGGAATCTTCTAATAAAACTTTATTAACAAACACAGGAGGCAGACAAGATTTGGCTGGCCACAGTTTGCTGATTCTTACTCTAGTTCATCATTTTAGCTGCTACTTAGTCTTTTACTCTGAATATAGCAAGACTTGTTTTACCTACTGTTCTAGTGACAGTAAATAGCTTGCCATCATTTTCTTGTATTACAAGCATCACTATAACACACTTCATGGACTGGTTTTCCTGTGCACCTACCTGCAAAAGAGTTTCTTTAAGTTAAATTCCCACAAAAACATTGCTGGGTTAGAATGTCAACATATGTTCAGTTCTATACCTAGGGCCTCACTGCTCTCTGGAATGGTTGTATCAATTTACCACTCTGCTCTCAGGCAGGAAAGTGCCTATTTTCCCTTCAGTCTCATCGCTGCTGCATGAGGGACTCCTGGGCCTGGTAACATGAGGCAAGAGAAGTGGCCTGCCAGTCCCGCCCCATGCACCCAGCTACCTTCTCGGTGCCGGAACTTTTTGCTTAGGGGGAAGTCAATTCCGTAGGTCATGATTAAGGAAGGGACCAGGATCGGCTGCCTGTGTTAAGCCGCGACACTTATTCAAAGGATAAACTTTCATTTCATCACATCTTGTTAAGCTTAACTCACAGAACATAGTGCACTTTATCTTAAGAAAAAAAAAAAATCCATGAACCACTTGGCTTTGATACTGATGACCCCGGGAATGATTTTGCAATGCAGGAAATCAATTTCCTGGCCTTATAACATCATTTCCAGAGGTGTGATCACCAGAAAAGATGGTGCTCCCATAAAGATCTTTGTGCTTCCGCAGGTTGATAACGATCCAGAAGTCAAAGCTTCTTCACTTTAAATAGATGCCCTAGGTGGCTGGTATCTGCTCCTGCTCCTGATCAACCAGAACTGGTGCAGTGAGAGGTCTTATCCCACTGAGAATATCTCGTTTTGTTTATAGGGAGAGCAAAGAACTGTGGGCATCAGAATCGGGAAGACCTACCGCCTTTCAGAAAAGACAAGGTATTTGGAGACTGGAGTTATTATTGTTACCCAAGTGCTAAAAATTTTCTCTCTCTGCTCCTAGCTGTTCTTTCAGTTAACAATATTTATTGAATACCTATTACGTGCCTGACACTATTACAGGTACTCATAATACATCACTGAATACAACAGAGTCCTGTCTTCTTGGAGCATACATTCTAGAGCATATACAATAAACAATAAGCAGAATAGGCAAATTAACATTGGCCCATCTGTTTTTATTGTGCTGCTTCTATGATATGTCCCAGGAGCTCAGGTTTTCACCACATGGTCCCTGACCTCAAGAAAGAGGCACACATTCCAAGAGTTGAGACAGATTGGTTAACAACAATAACAAAAGCAAAGCAATGTGATCATTAGATCATTATTCAGGATAAATTCTTATTGTGCATCAAATGTCACAAAGTATTTATTATTCCCAATGGCGTCACTAAGGGACTTGTGAAAGGTTCTCCTCTAGGAAGTTGGGGAAGGCCCCTTGCTCTTTCAGGCCATTAGATCAGTGTCTTGGAAAACAAGATAGAGGGAAATGGAGGGGAGCATTTAGGGCAGAGAAACCTCAGATGGAAACAGGTAGAGGCCAGAAAGGCAGGATAGAAGTCAAGTTATCAGGGGCAGAAGAAGGTGAGGACTTGGGTGTGTGTTTGAAAGTCATCTAAAGTCATATGGTGAGCAACGGTAAATGACGTCTAATCTAAAATGCTTCCAAAACAAAGGGGCACTAATTTAAGAGAATGATCTGGGCCCCAAGGCCCTAGAAGCCTGCCTGGCTCACAGTGTGCCTTCAATAGAAATTTATCATACGAACACGTGAACGAGCGCCCAGGCTGCAGAAAGATATGTCCTCAAACGCAAGTCACAATTACTCCATTTTCCGATGAGATGGTCACTTTCCTACAACGAAGCTGTGTTTGGAAAGCCTGGCAGAGAAACAAATTAGATTTACGGCTATGCCTTTGTTTCAAAAATGCTGTCATCTTGAAGGCAGAGTTCCAGCATCCCTTATGTAATGTTCTGCTCCCTGTTGGAAGGGGTTATCTAAGGCAAGTAAGAGGGCAGGGTACAAAGGATTCCAGGACAAATATTCCTTGTCCAAGTAACATAGTCTCAGGGAGAGCATGGGATCACGTCTAGATGAGGCCAGATTCAATCTTCAGGCCACTATGAGGACATGGCTGATGGAGAGAGTGCAGGTGATTGGTTCACTAGCTCTGCTTCCAGACAGGGCTGGTCCTTCTATTTGGAATGATCTCCAAGAACCATCATTGAAAACTGCTTTCAGGACTTCTCTTCCCAGGTGGGAGAACAGAGGCAAGGGGTGTTCCCTCAGCAAACCTCGCATCTTTACCTGTGAAGTGGGTACACCACGGCCAGGAGGACAAAATGAGACAACACATGGCAAGTGCTGAGTAAGGGCCCTGGCCCTTATGATAGAGACAGGAGGCAGCAAGCAGCCCCCAACGAAACCTTGCCTTCAAGCCTAAAACAGCCTGAAGGCTAAAAAAACAGACTTCAGGTCTCAAATGAAGCCCATACTTTCTTGATTCTCTCTGAACAATGCCCACCTGCGCACTGGGAGGATGGGATGGAACCTCGGAAAGTTCAAGCCATTTGTAGTGATGGGAGTCTGACCTCTCCCATTTCTGGGTGGTGACCTGAGATTCAATCTGTGAGATTGGGGCCTGTTAACATTAACCCACCTTGCTTTGCTTGGAGTTCACTTCCTTTTCTCCCAATAAACTTCATTATCCCCAGCCCTTCAAAGTGTCTGCATGGCTTATTTTTCCTGGTCATGTGATGAGAACCTGGTTTTTTCTACAACACTTAGGTGATTCTCTTCTTTATTCCCTACTTGGTCATTTGGGCCAATTCAGTGTCTTGGGTACAGGGTCATCCATCTGGGAGACTGGATGCCATGAAGTTGAGTCAGAGAAAGATTATGTGTGGACTTGCTATTGTTGTATTGCAAGCAAATACACCACGTCAGTGGTACACAACAATAAACATTTCTGTCATTCCTGTGGCTGTGGGCTGGCTGTGGGCTGGCTGGGGCTCAGTGCATCTACGTCCAGGCTCAGCTGGGTAGCTCTGCTGTCAGTGTTTGGTGCTCTCTTCCTGGGCCCTGCAGGCAAGCCCAGGCATGTTCTTTTCATGGTGATGGCAGAAGTACAAGAAATGAGCAGAAACATGCAAGTTCTCTTAAGGCTGAAGTTCAGAATTGGGATACCATCACTTTCCTCTCACACTATTGGCCAAAGCCAGTCTCCTGGTCAAACACAAGGGTGAAGAAATTTGCTCTGCCCTTTAATGGGAAGAACCGCAGACTCATAAGGCAAAGTGCTAAACACAGGGCTAAGCCTGAGAATTGGGGCCAGTAACTCCATCCATCAAAGGTGGTATTTTTGTAATCTCTTTATTAAATGAATTATGTCGACACAGTTACTAGACTAAGGGAGGGAAAATTACCTAACAGTCAACAACCATAGTAGGCACATATTTAGTCATTTACTCAACAAATATTTATTAGATACTCACTCTGAGCCAGGCACTGTTTTAGGCCCATGCTACCATACCAAACAAGAAAGTCAAAACCCTTGCTCTAGAAGACAATAAATAAGTTAACAAAAAAAGTTTATTCTATGATAATTACAAAATAAAACAAGAAGTCAAGTGATAGCAACTACCTGGTGTGTGGAGTACCTTTAAATAGTGAGAACGTGTCTGTTCAACAAACTATGGATGATATTTATCAAGTGCCAATCAGACATCACTGTCTGATGATCATAGAGTTTCTTATTCTCCCAAAACTGCAATGGCATTTTATTCTCAACTTAAATGACTGTACTTCCACTCCTTCCTCTACAAGTAAGATGAAGGAGAGGGAATTAATTTTACACATAGTCTTTCTCTTTTGTAGAATGGTTCACCAGATTTTAGAAGGCTTATAGTCTAGAATGTACGTTTTTTAGTAGGAATCTGGAGTGCCATGTTATATTTTTCCCTAAACATCTTTTTTATGAACAGCAATCATGGTAGAAAACTAGCCTTTGTACATCAATATCTTATGTCATGTGGTATCATCAACTTTATGCAACACCCGAAAATAGTAAACAGCTGAACTCCAATGGCAGGATTAGTATGATTCTAACCAGAGTTCCTGGTCCATGAAACCATCCAGTGAGATAATAACACTAAGAAACGAGTTATCTAAAAGACAGCCTAAATGAAGTTGCTCTATTGGATTATTCAAATGTTTAACAATATTCAAGTATTTGTTGACTTGACAAATCTATTTATATATTTGATATTATAAAATATCCATCTGAATACTGGCACTGTGTGGACCTAATCATGGCTTCATGACTTTGGGTCCACTGGGACTTTGAGTTGCTTCCATTCAAGGCATGGGTCTGGTGGTGGTGCCTCGGATGCCTCTCTGTTGGGTTCTGTAAGGTCCCTAGAGCGGCTGGTAACAGTGGAGAGAGGGTTCACAGCAAGGAAGCAAAGAGGAAGTGAGGACCAGGAATGGACTGGGCACTGGACATGGTTAAATTCTGCATTTTTTCCATGACAGGATAATCATGAAGGTTCTAATCCATCCCTGATCAGGAACTCTAGCTCCCTGCAATGACACTGGCTCTTCCCAGGGCCCTAAAGCTCTGGTACTCCTGAACATCCTTGGTGAGGTCCAGCTGCTTGGCTACTCAGTCATGTTACAGTTATATTGTCTCAAAGTCATGAAGAGGCTCTGAACTCAAGAGAATGTCTTCCACTTGAAGTATTTATTTATTCTTCTTCCTTTCTTTTCTAATCACCCTTGAAGCGGCATTCCTCCCACCTCACCCCTTCCACATATAGCATCTCCAACTCTGAATAGTCAGTGAAAAGGAAGAACGAGCTTTCTGGGATGGGCTGACAAAAAACAGAAGCACCTTCCACATAAACATGCACACGCACACACACACGCACACACACACACACATGCTCACATATACGCATATTATTGCATGAGTTTGGTTCCTGCCTATTGGAATGGAAAGACATAGTAATATGGAACCATCCATCCCATTTTGAGACCTAGGACATTCTAGGCAAAACCCAACGGTGTGAATTTTTTTCTTTTCTTTTTTCTTTTTTTATTTTATTAGGCAGAATTCTTCATCTGTAGAACTGTCTAGCGAGAAATTTACAGGGAGAATTGACTCTTTGTCTCTACAAAGCCATGAAGGAAAGAGTTTAAGTGATAATTGTATGCACAGTTCAAAATATTTTAAATGAACTTGTTCTCACAAAGAAATAAGTTATGGAGTTAACTTTTGTGTGTGTGTGAATAATTAAACTATTGTCACCACTTTAAATTATCATCCATTGTTAGCTTACATCATTAAATCTTACCTCTTTGCTAAAGAATAATGAAAAAATGCACTTAATTAATAGTTATTGCAAGCTCCAGGCCATTGATAACGCCAGTCTCAGCCTGAATTTAACGAATGTATTTTTGTTCTTCCCTTTCTGTTGTTGTGCTAGGAAGAGAAGCCCTATGTTGCATCAGGGACGAAACTGATTCTCCTGCATCGTGACAGACTCTCCCTGAAAACAGAGTTTTTCCTGAACCATCCAATCACATCAAGATTTTGTTTCTGTGCAAAGGGGGACACTGGGATCCAGGCTTGAGCCTTTGTTCTCCTTATGGAATTTATGAAACATCCTCAGCTGCTGTCATATAGGAGAAGAAGCTCCTCCCCCAACCATCCTATGTGTTACAACGTTTAAGCAATTTCTTTGATAATTGTGGGGGTTGAGGACTGGCTGGCTGGGTCAGAAGAAAGGGGATCAGGCCAGGTCTCTCTACTGATCCCTGGAAGAAGATGGCTCATGTTAATTTCCTTGTTGTTTCTATTAAGGAGGTGATATATATTTTTTTCTGGATATTGTTAAAGAAGCTTGCCAGGCCTGTAAAGAATGTACAGCATTCTTCAGATGAAATAAGGCCAATCAGTAGAATAATGAGGAAAGTAATATCTCCCTAGAGAGGCTGATGGGGTTTTCATCAAATCAGCCAACCTTTTCCCGTCACTTACACTGCTATGCACTCCAGGCAGGCCCCGTCCGCCCCGTCCGCCTGCCTCCTCTCCTTTCTCCTCTTTGTCAAAACTTCCCTGTGGTTATTACTGATAATGGAATACTCAGGGACCCAGGAAATGTATGTGCACTGGATACCTCCTCTTTCTGACGAATAACTATTACCTCTTATTTCCTTTATGACTCAACTGTCCCTTACATCCCAGAAGATCTTCAGAAGCCAAGAAGAATGGAAGAGTTGCAGAGATATGGAAAGTCTGCTCCTTGGTGGCCTCTGTTGCCTTGAACTGAAGCTGAGATGGGCAGGTTCCTTATGTTCATCTTAGATTCTGAGGTTGAGTAGGGACAAGATACAAGGGTCCATCTATGGAGGGACAGACCACACCATGGTGGCCCAAGGGGACTTCGGTGGTACGGGTGTGCCCGACACCCATTCCTTGCTTCAGAACTACAAAAAAAGATACCTGGAAACCAAGTGGCTAAATAGCCTTTTTTACCAAACAGCAGGGCCCAATGGGAGAGAGGATTGAAGAGCTGGCCTGAGATATGTGCTGCAAAACAATCCGATTGTATCTGCCCCGTGAGCTGTGGGCCATCCTGCCCGTAGCGGGGCAACCATCTCCCTTGCAAGGGACTCCCCTGGAGCTTCTCAAAACTGTCTTCCCTGTGGGCAGGGTATCCCCAAAGGCCAAATGAGAAAAGCAGACGCATGTCATGCGATGTGGCCAGAAGACACGTGGATGCACCAGGATATGGTACCCTGGCAGTCTTCTGATGCACTGGTTGCCCATTGGTTGTTACCTCATGAAGACTTTGCCTAACTGTGCTAGAAGACGAGCAGGCACTCAGAGGTGTCCATCCCCCTTGCAGGCCATCAGCATCGCTTTGCCCACTGCAAGCTGGAAGAAGCAAGACGGAAAGAGCTCGGGACTGGTTCCCAGCACACGGACCTCACAGGCTGACTTCAGAGTATGGAGGAGGCAATCAGCGGATTCTCCTCTCAGCAACCTGGGCATTTTCTCCACTGAGGCCGAGGGCCAGGCTCACAAAAGAAGGGGGAAAAAAATCACATTTTGCATGCAAAAGTTTTCCAAATTAAACGAGATCCATTCACAGAAGTCCTCCCACCGTGCTCGGCGAATGATTCAAAGCCTCCACATGATTTCATCTGTGCAGACTCTAATCCACTTACTTAATGAAATACATAATTAACATATTATAATTGCAGTAAAGATGGTTTTGACAGAAATCATTTCCCGTATCTAATACTGTGGTAATTTAATCTGTTCCCCACTCCCTAACATGACCCTCTATGATTAAGTTTCATAAGAATTTTTTTGATTGATTGACTCATCTGACGGGCTGGGCCTTGCTGAAGCAGTGTCTGTCAGTTTCCGGGGCGGCATGTGAAGTTGCGGCAGATGGCTGCGGCAGCTCTGTGCACTGTCTCCCTGTGTGGTCTCCCCGTCTCCAGCGCTCTTTTTCTTCCCTTCCCCTTCTTCTAAATGCCCTGATAATCCACCCTCGACTTGCCTGAAATGCCAAAGCCGGTGTGTTTCTAGCTTCCGCTCCTCTGCGGTGGGGATAGTTATTAAAGGCAGGGAAGCTCAGACCTACTTGGGCGGGCGGGTGGGCAGGCAGTGGGCGCCAGATGCCAGCCTTCCCTCGCACCTGGCTGTGCCCCTCCCGCCCCCACACGCTGAAGCCAGCCTGGCTGCCTGGGAGTTCCTCCGCCTTGTCCGCAGGCCTGCCTGAACCCTGTGTGTTGGCTGAAGTAGGTGGAAAAGGAGCTCCTCCTCCCTGCATCTCCCATCCTGCCGGCTGTGGCTCTGCTCTGTTTGGGGATGGGGGTGCGTGGCAGACCTTGGAGTTGGGGTTTGCCTTGAGAGGCAAAGATGCACACTCTCCCGGGATAACAGTGAATTCTGAGCTCCTGGATTGCTTCTAGGGTGCTGGATGGGGATTCTGGGAGAGTCAGGAGTTTAGGGAGTCATGCTGTAGTTTTGGTCTGTGGGAATAGTACTCTCAATAAATAAAATGTAAGGTGGTCCTGGAGGTGGGGAGAAACCCCTTGCTCACTCTTCAAAGAGCAGGCAGGGCAGCGAGGGGCCCTGCAAAGTGACTTAAAACATAGCTCCAGCCAGGCAGAGTGGCTCACACCTGTAATCCTAGCACCTGGGAGATCCAGGAGGGAAGATTGCTTGAGACCATGAGTTCAAGACCAACCTGGGCAACATAAAAGAGACTCCCACCTCTACAAAAACAAACAAAATTAGCTGGGCGTGGTGGCACACAACCATAGTCCTAGCTCCTCAGAAGGCTGAGGCAGAAGGATGGCTTGAGCTCAGGAGGTCCAGGCTGAAGTGGCCACTGCACTCCAGTCTGGGCAATAGAGTAAGACCCTGTCTCTAAGAATAATAAATAAAAACTACATTTTAAAAAGTTGTTAGAAAGTAACTCTGTGTGAAGGACAACATCTGTTAATTTCTTAAAGCTTCCTCAAGATTGTCGCTGTGTATTAAGCACCCACTGTATACCAGCCACTTGGGACTGGGGACTGTGCATTCTATTTAACAGATCAGAAAATGATTGCCAGTGTATTGGTGTTAGAACCAACCCCAGTGACTCTGCTAGAGATAATGGGGCACTCTTTGAGCGGGGAGTGGGGGTGTGCGCATTGAGATGGGCTTAGAGGAAGGGCTCTTTGAGAGGGAGGAGGCCTGTGAGGGGCCGTCTGACCAAGGGGGAGAGGCCAGAGCAAAGGTTCGAGCAGATGAAAGCACAAAGACCAGGGAAGGAGGACGGTCGTGGGAGTCGGGGATGCCTGGGTTCATAAGTTGCCCTCCCTGCAGATCACCCCATCACTCCAGCCTCCAGCAGGTTCACCCCAGTCCCTCTGATGTATCCATTCCATTTCCCCTGGGCTACAATCTTTTGTGGACTGCTTGTATCTCTTTACTGGACAGCCGCTCCCCAGAAATCAGGGCTGGGTGTCCCAGCATCCAGGAGATGTGTGCACAGTACTTGGAGGGTCTGCAGAATAGCACTTCCTCCTTCCCTTAAACTCCCACCCTCCCACTGAGTGAAATGAGTGACCAGAGGAGGGACAGGGTCCCCAGATCTTGCTCTCATAGTCCCCCTTTCTACACCTAGGGCCCAGGCAGCAGTTCAGAAGCCATAGTGGCCTGGACTCAAATTAAGCTTGGGGTGTTTCATGGGGGCACCTGTCCCTCAGCTCTGTGGCCCCCTCCAGGCTCCAAGACCCCTACCCCAACCACCAAGCCCTGGCCATGTGGCCTCTCTTACAAGGCCCTAAGCACTTTTGCCTTTGTGTGCTTCTTCCTCCTCCAAAAAAAAAATACTTAAACTTGTATTTTACAACCGCATGGATGTAATGACAAACCAGATCTTTGACTCTAAAACTTAATTTTTTTCTTCCCATTGTATTTATTATTTAAAGATGAGGTCTCCCTATATTGCCCAGGCTGATCTCGAACTCCTGGCCTCAAGCAATCCTCCTGCCTTGGCCTCTCAGAATGCTGAGATTGCAGGCCACTGGGCCTGGCCTCTTCCCATTTTAATTGAATGAAAACTTTTTTTATTCAATGCCCTGAAAGCACCATGGGTTCTAGGTGCTGTGCCTCCTGGAGGGGTCCAACCTGCCACTCCCCAGGCCCAGTCCTGGGATTGGAGTAAGCACTGGGCCTGCTGCTGTGCTCCCACTGGACCTATGCTGGTACCACACCAGCCCCACGCTGGCTAAGGTATGCAGGTGCTAAGACCGAAGGGCCACATGGGTGTGGTGTAAGTTGGGACACCCAGGAATCCTGCCATCCACCTGCCATTTGTGCCTCACTGACCCTGAGCCCCTGGAGTTCCCCTTGGCTGGTTGCTGGGGATTCTGGGAGAATCGAGAGTTTAGGGCTGAAGCTCCAGTCTCTAGGAAAAGTGTCTGCAGGAAGTAAAATGTAAGATGCAGACAGGCAGAAACAGCCCGGCCACACCTACAGCTTCTTCCCCAGGGCAGGGTCCCCACATAGAGAGAAAAGGACATCCCGACTAAGTTTTAGGGTGAGGGTGAGAGTAGCTGGGAACGTCTAGGGCCTCTTAAGCATGACAGCTCCTGAGGTCCCTGACCCCAATTCTTTCAGCAAGCTATGCAGTGCCAGGAATTGCCTGGTGGCGCCTCTCCTCTTCTACAAGTGCACGCCCTGGCAGCATCTTCCTTCCAGTCCAGGGTGCCCTGCCCTTCTCAGGGTTCCATGCAGCAAGAGCTAGGAGGGCCCCCAAGGAGCATCTTTTATATTCGATGTGATCCGCCTGGTGCCCTCATGGGACACCAGTCACCCAGCAAACTCAAATCTGCTTGAGTGATTCACTCCAGGCTGTGGGCTTCCTGCAAGGAAACCTTGTGCATCTCTCCAGGTGGGCGTGTCACCATCTTCATCACGAATTAGTGAGTCCTGTGAGGACAGGCACAGAAGCTGAGACATCCTTATTTCTCTGAATCCTAAAACAGAGCCCAGGGCTCACAGCGCCCATAAAGCAGAGTGCTAGGTCCAGGAGTACAAAAGGAAAAGCAGCTTGTACCTGCCCAATGGTAAAGACTTTCCTCCCTGCAGCCAAAGTGCTCCGAGCCCACACAAGCTATGGAGTCCTTATGTGACTGAAGCTGTCCAGGAGAGGCCACGTCTGTCTGAGCAGGGACAGCTTGGACATCAGACAGGGGCAAGGATGGGGTCATGGCCAGGGAAAGGCAGACTGCAAAACAAGAAATCACAGGGCATGCATGCGCCTGCCCGCTGTCCCCCGCGTTTGAGCCACAGAGTCCAGGTCCTCTTGCAGCCAGCTTAGCTTGCAGGCCGGGGGAGGGGAGGCTCCGTGTGAGTGGCAAGTGTACATGAACACCACCACGTCAACTGCCAATATGTTATGAGGCCTTAGTAACAATCCGGAGTCTCCGGGGAGCGCTGCTGCAGTTCAAGTGCGCACCAGACAGAGAGAAAACAATTTCTGGTGCCAATAATGCAGCACAGATGAAAAATGTTTTAATATTTGAAGCTGCTTTATGGCAGAAGCGATGACAGTGATGGACTCAATGTCAGCTTTTTTTCCTTAAATGTCATCTTTCGTCTATGAGTTTTCCCTGCTCCGGAGGCATGCAAGCCTAATGCTGGCTCGTTGCAGCCATTGATCATTGATTTTGTTCTAAATGGAAAGCTTGCCAGAAGACTAGAAATTCTGGAATTTATTAGGATTTCTTTAAGAGGCACTTTAGCTCAACAGTTCTCATTACTGTCTTTACAATGTTACTTATTTTTCTTTTTATGTCATATGATTTGTAAAGGGTTAGTACTCAGAGAACAATATACGATTAAACCATTGTGCATGCTGGAGCTGCCGGCTTAGTAAAAAGGATTCTCGGGGGGCTGAATATATATTTGACGAGGAAACGGCAACACGGGGCTATTTTACCAGCGAAATCTGTATTTTGAAATTCGCTGATAGGGTTTGGGCTAAATGGTGTTTCAATGGAGGTTTTGATTAAACAGAGTCACTTACAAATTCATACCTCTTAATTCCACATGGAAGTGGCTAAACATTTTTATATTCTGACACCGGGTGCGTAAACATCCTGGGGTGGGTACCCCATGTGGTAGCATGATGGAGATGGGTCCCACCCAGTCTCCTTCTGGCTTTGGGTGGCTCAGGCAGGGTCTAAAAGCTTGTCACTCTGTTTATGTATGGGACGTTACCTTGTGAACACCAAAGGAGAGAGGTGCGACGCTTTAGTATGTATTAACATTTAATGTACACATATGCCCCTGTCTAGGCGATCCTTCTTCATTTGGCTGAAAAGAACCTATTTGCATCAGACAGTTGGCTAAACGTTTTTCTTCTCTGACGTGTTTCCATTGGCACAAGACTAGTTCAAACAGGTATGTTAGCTCTTGGCCGAGCTGTCGGACATCCAGGCTTTATTACGGAGCAGAGTGCCCGGGGAATGTGAATTAGAGTTAGTATCAGCCTCGGCCTCCTAAACACATCACTCAGTCTAGTTGATTATGGAATTTTCTCTGAAGCTGGGTCCTCAGGATCCCTCTCCCAAGTGGGGTTGCAGAAGGCCAGCGACCTATCGTACCTCCTGTGAACCAAAGAGAAATCCAAGGGAAAGGGAATGGTCCAAAGAGGAGGTGCAGAGAGGCAGAGGTCCAGCCTCCCCAGGCCACATCCAGGGTGGGATTTACAGCTGACTGGGATTTACAGTCCTCTACACAGGAAAACCGTACAGCAACTGAAAGGGATGTAAAAACTTTCTGGAAAATGAAAGGAACAGCAGCAAAGTTAGGCCGGAATCTGCAAATTGCATATTTGGGTGCAGCAAGTTCTTACATAGGCAGAATGAGGCAAACGAAGCATGAGGCTGTGATCTCTAAAGGTCTGGCCTCACACACTCACTGCACCAGGGAGGCCGTATGCAGATGGACCATGAGCAGAGGAGCTGCTTGCAAATACTGCGTGGCAAGCCCAGTGCTGTGGGGTGAAGAAAATTCCCCACTCTCGACCTAGCAACCATGACTACAGTGGCAACTACTATTCGTATGACCACAATACCACTGTATTACAACCACAGCTGCTACGATTGCCATATTATAGGTAACTGTGGTCATCTCTTACCCTAGACCACCAAAACACCCTCCTACACTACTACTCTGCTTCCCCTGCTCCCCTCCTCACGCCATTGTCCACACAGCAACCAGAACTCACTATTTGAAACGTAAGGCATCACTTCCTAGCTTGAAATTCACATGACTTCCCATTGTACTTCTAGTAAAAGCCAGCAGCAATTTTTATGACCTCACAGCATCATATGATCTCCACTTCTTCCTTTTCTGACCTCATGTCCTACTACTCCCCCTGGACCACACGGGCCTTGCATGTCTCCTTCTCCACAGTGTTTGCAGTATTGCTTGGCTCCTCTGTGGACCAGTCTCCCCCATAGGGTCTTGTTGCTCCTGCCCTTGCTTCTGGGCTCTACTCACATGCTGCCTCTGCAGAATTTTTCCCTGACCACCCACCTGAATCACAGGGGTCCTCACAGGTAGGTGATCTGTCCTCTTACTGTGTCCCAGGTTGAGTTCTTCAGAAGGAAGCAGGCGCCAAGATGGAGTTTCGGTTGCAAGATGTTTCAGAGGGGTCAACCCCTGTGTAGGGAAGAGGTAGAAACATTGTGCAGAGGAAGAAATGCAATTGACGTGGGTGGCTTGGGAGTGAGAATCAGCCATCAGCGTATCCTGCCATGAGTCAAAATGGCCAGGCGTTTACAGGCACCTTACTTAGTTCTCAGATGGAGGCTGCCCCAGGAAGGGTGAGACCCTTGTCAAGGCAGCTCTCCTCTGCAGCTGACCACCTTCCCTGCAGTTGGGCAGAGAGTCCCTCCTTGCTGAAGGTGGGTCTCCATCTCTACAATGCCCTCTTGACTTTTCCTCATTGTACTTACTATTATCTGAAATAACATGTGCCTTTATTTGTGTGATTGCCGTCTCTCTCCAGAGGAAGGCAGGGTGTTGTCTGTCCTTTTCCTGCTGCAATCCCCGAGGTTGGTAAGAGGGTAGCATGGAGTAGTTGTTCAGGAGGCACTTGTGGAATAACAGAATCTTATTCAACATCTTCATATCCTCCGACGACCTTTATGAGGTTGGCATTATTATCCACATTTCACAGATGAGAAATTGGAAGCTTTTAAAGGAGCAATCAGATTGGTTTAAAATCTGACAACTGGAGAAGACAGAGCTCAGACCCTGGCTTGACAGCTCTCGATGTGAGTTCTTAACCCCTACACCTCGATGCCTGTGGAGTCCCCAAACGCTGGCAACCCAGGGGATGAGAAGAGGATGCTGGAGCACTGTCCCATGGGCTGAGCCCTGTGGCAGGATACTCAGCATGCCCAGAGCTGCATAGTCCAGGGCAGGGCAGAAGGCGGCATTTGTGGCTGCTTTGCAAGGGGTGGCAGTCACTCAGGCTCAGATAGGCCTGCTCCATTTCAGACCCGAGAAGGAGGCTCTGGGAAACCCCGCTTGCTTCTTTTTCCAACTTCCTAAGTGAAGGCTCCTTTCTGGGGTCATGATTCATCCTGCCATGATGGGTCCCATTGGATCCACAAGAAATAGAGAAATGAATGAATGTTCTCACACTAGGTTCTCCTACACTACCAGGCCTGGCTCAGTTCAATACACTTCAACGAGATCCATTTAGTACATCCATTCTTTCCCTACATTTCGCCCAGATTTTCCTCCAGGGAATTCAGGCTCCCTTTTTTGTAAGGGTCTTGGCGAGGCTGACAAAGAGAGAAAATGTTATCCGAGCAATACCGACTTCTCTGAATTTGACTCCCGATCAGCGGGCAGTGGAGTTGGAATCCATCAATCCCAGGTTGCAACTGGAGTCAGAGCCCAGTGCAGCCCGCTGTGGCTCTGCTTGCAGATCCTTCCCCGACTGGTTCTTTTTCTTCTTTTGTTTTTGCTTTATATTTTCTGACTTACTCTATTTTCTTCTAAAAAAAATCCCCCTGTGATGATGCCAGCCCGAGTTGCTTTCTGCAACTTGCAAACAATGAACCCAGAGCAATACACATGCCTAGCTGGACCTGGAAAAGGGTCAGGGTTAGGACAGGAAAGGAAATGTTTCCTGAACTCCTGGGGTTTGGGGACATCCCCCTGAAACCTACTTAATTCATGTGTTTAATTCTTCCCTACATCTTTCATGAAATTTCTCTGATAGTTTGCCACAGAAATATAATGAAAGCACAAAACATAAAAATAGAAGAACAAAAGAGAAAATGAAGGGTAAAATAATTTCTATGACCTAGCTCAGGTTCCTGATAGTGACAGGATCAAGGAAAATGTGATCAACATAACTTCCTCATCTTTGGAAAGGAGGCAGGAGTTTCACTGTGGGGAAATTGAGTCACTCATGTTAGGAAGTTGAGGGACTCACACTGGGCCATTTAGATTCAAATACTGGCTCTGATGATACACACCACACATGCTCTTGGAAACAGGTTGCAAACTGGTGTTTCATAGCTCAGATTTAACCCAAAGATGGACTTCCTTTTATATAGACAGTCTTTTATAAGTTGGAATTAATTTACGTCAAAATGGGATAGTTCTTGTAAAGTCTGGACCTCCTATACTATTGACCCTCATAGTCCCTGTAGAATTATTACAGGTCTGTTTTCCTTACTTATATCATGCACATTTATAACATCTAGGTGAGTCACCAAACCCCAACAGGGAAGATGAGAAAGGAAGAAGCCAGCAGGACTCCCAAGAGTTGGCGATGTTGGGATTGGACCCGACCATGGAAAAGGGGTTGGATTGGGCTATAGAAAGAAAGAGAAGCTCCAGGCAGAGGAGACCGAGTGAGCAAAGGTGCAGAAACTGGCACATGCGTGGCCTAGGGGATTCCTGGCTCACTCTGAATCCCTGGGGCACCTGGGAGTGTGGTTGGTGCCAGGCAGATGGCCAATGCCCACACATCCATCACCAAGGCTTGGTGTTGGTGCTGCCAGGCTTGGATGGTGGTAGCAGCTGTGGCCTCCAGCCATGTAGAAGCTGATCTTGGAGTTTCCTGAGATCTCCCCCAGGCTGAGCTGCCTGACTTTTGAAGAAACTAGGGGAACCACAACAATGTGAGGCTGGCAACCTGGGCAGAGCCTGGGAGGGGAAGACAGTGCAAATGGTTTGTAGTCAAATGGTTTCCAAACTCATCTCCATCGCTTAGAGACCAGCTGTGAGTTCCAACCCTTAGCCTCTCAGAACCTCAGTCTCCTCACATGGGAAAAAGAAATCATGACACTTCCCTCATGTGGTTATCAAGAGAATTAAAGAAGTGCTTAGGGCAGAGCCTGATATGTATTCAGCGCTCAGTAAGTACTAGTGAGAATGAAGCAGCAGTTGGCTTCAGACATCAGTCCAGGACAGCTTTCTGAGACCAGTAGCAAGCACAGGCTTACAGCAGCTGAAAAGGCCAGGTGTCCTGCACAGAAAAGGCTGAGGTCAGAGAAGAAAGTGCCTCTAATGGAGGTAAGAAGGCAGGAAACGTCCTTGGCCGGGAGGACGCTTCTTTCTGATTCCCATCCTGCTTTTCCTAGCCCTCCTCTCAGCAGGCTGGCTACGTATGATCAATCATTTCCTCCCTTTTGATATGTAAGATCTTCAAACACTCCAGCATGGTGCCTGTGTTTGCTGCTAGGAAGCCAACTACCCTTGAGACCCCAGCCCATCCAGAAGAGGTCCCCACAGTTACAGGAGTTCTCTGCTGCAGGGCTCTGCCCAAGGCGAGCTCTGGGACTGGAGGCTGCAGGGCCTCAGAGTGGGAACATCCACTCCTTTACCCCTTCCCTGTCCAACACCTACTGGACACCTATTCTTTGTACCAGGCCTGCGGGAGATTGCAGGCACAAATGATGCCATCTGTGCTCTTCAAAGCCTAAAGAGCCTTTGGAGTCCTCGTCCACCTCAATCGTCACACTAAGGAGACCTTCTTCAAGTCCTCACTACAAAACACACCTAATTCAAGACTCATGTGTTCACAGTGATGAAATTTTTGCTATTCACATATTTCCGAATTCCACATAAAAGTGAGGCTTTATTAATATTTTTATTTCAGTATTTTATATTTCCATAATTCAAGTTTTCATTAAGTGCTACCATGGTGTCGTTGTCATGACAGCTCCCTGTATTAGTCTTTTAGCTTCTGGAAGGCTGAAACTCTGCATAAGAGAACTAACTCAACACAGGGATGACAAAAATGAGTAACACGGTTGGAATCAGCTCATGACTTATGTACATTGTAATGTGGATTAGACATTAAAAATAGCAACGTGGCCTTGGGTTGTGCCTTCCAACTAGAAATATGACAATGCCCCCATCACTGCCTCTCTGCCTCAGTTTCTTTACTTTAAAATGAGGTCTGTGAGGTATCTTTTCATTCTGACATCTTAGAGTCTACGGGAAGGTTAGGAGCCCTGTTCCTGAGTTGGGGGCTGGGCAGAGCAGGGAGTATAGGTCCTGGCTGAGGGCAAGATGCGCATGAATACCCAGGGCTCTGAAGGGAGGGGAGTATGCCAGAAGGAGAGGTTGCTGGGCAGGACTAAAGCAGGATATTGGGTGATTGACCTTAGACTTGTGAGGAAGGGAAGTAGATGAAAAATTGTCTGTGAATGTGCAATTATGCAGAAAGGCAGAAAAAGGCCAGAAAGGGTGGAAACCATGTTGGAAGGGTAAGGGGTCTGATATTTTGCACTTTAACAAATGCATCCTGGGCCCCTTGGTGTCTATGTTTGGAGACGTTCCTGAACTCACAGTAAGGAGCACACCCCCCACCCCCCCATTGACTGGGTGCTGGAACATGTGGGGGTGTGCCTGTGGGAAGGTGGTAGGGTGGCCAGGTCTCCTACGGCAGTCAGAGGGCCGGGTGTTAGCAGGAGACCTTCTGCAACAGCTCCTTATCCTGCGTGAGGAGCCAGTGCAGCAGGAGTCAGGACCACACACTAACAGGCAAGGTGGTGGAAAAGTGGGAATAGCTCCACCCTAGGGAAACAAATCCACAAGGGTCTTGAATCACTTCCCTTCAAGATAAATTCAGAAAGATCTGGTGATAGGAGAGACCCAACCAAGATAAGTGTTTCTCAGAGATGTTCCTAAGTGTCTTCGATGAGGGAAGAGATGAACCAAAGGCTGCATTCAGTGAACCCCAGTGAACAACCCAATGCATGTGGGCAGGGAGGGGCTTCCCTGTAATTAACAACCATTCCTTATCTATTAACCAATCCTATTTGCTAACTGGATTGCTTGTGAAGGCCTCTTGTTTTAATTAGCGTGCCTCAGATGAAGAGTAAACAAACATTCTAACAAACTATTATGACATAAAGTTGATTTTTCAGTTACTCAACTGCTATGCCGTGGATATGGTGAATTTAGAATTAAATGCCTCTCTCAGAGGCTTTAATGATCTCAGTCAAGAATGTTTTGATTAAATTAAAGCTATTGAGAATGTGTTTTTTGAAAAGAGTGTGAACAAAACATCCAGGAGTGAGTCAGGTCCCGGGCCCTAGGCTCCTGAGTGTTCCCAGGCAGGTCCAGGAAGGCAGACAGTGGGACCCTCCATGGGGGGCAGAGGTGGGATGGCTGATGGCAAAGCTGTCACACCTGCCATTAAAAATCTCTGAGTGGGGCCGGCGCAGTGGCTCATGCCTGTAATCTTAGTGCTTTGGGAGCCTGAGGTAGGCAGATTACTTGAGTCCAGGAGTTTGATGCTACGGTGCCATGTCTGCACCACTGCACTCCAGCCTGAGACAGAGTGAGACCCCGTTTGAAAAAAAAAAAAAAAAAGAAAAAAGGAAAAACCTCGGAGTGTTCAGGTCTCAGAAGTCTCTGTTAGGGTTCCCCAGCAGCAGAGTGTCTAGAACACTGGTGCCTTGATTGATCAAGGGGGTGCTCTCAGGGAGAATGTGAGGTTGTTCAGGAAGCAGAGGAGGGTCGGGAAAGAAGCCAGGCCCAGCTGTGGACCTAGCTGGAGTCTGGCCTCAGCTGATTCCACAGGGAGTTCTGGTACCTGAATGACACCACAGAGCCATCCTGCCTTAAGGCAAGGGGTCTGACCATTGCCACTCTCCATTAGTTAGTCATTGGATGGGGACCCCTCCTTAGGGAGGGCATAGCATCCCAGCATTTCTAAGTAAGGAAGAGGGCAATCCTCCAGAGGAGGGTGCAGGTGTGAGATTTTAGCAGCCCAGCCTCATGGGTGCATGCACTATCTTGCAAGGAAGTCTGGTTGGGGTCCCAGAGTCTCTACAGTGATTGGCCACACCCGGAGACAAAGTCCTTTGGTGAACACCCTTTGCAGTTACACAGAATTTTATCTTCCCCAAAGAACTGCTCTCATGGTCTTCTCCCAAAGGAACTGTCTACAGGTAGGACCCTGAGGTCCAGAGAGCTTAAGCACTGTTCTGAGGCCACCGAACAGAGCAGAGCAAGGTGGGCCTTGTGCCAGTGGCTGTGTCTGTACTCATTGGGCCAGTCATGCTGCCTCCACCAGAGCAGCCACTCAGCAGATGTGACTGGGCCCCGGGGCTGTTCAAGCTGAAGGACGAGTCTGTTCAAGTTAGGGGAAGTTTGGTGGCCTAAGGGAGTCCAGAACTGTGAGTTTATGGTCATCCTTCTGATGGTGGAAAAAGCTGCAGGTTTGGAGCATGAACAATTTCACCCATTTATCTCCCAAAGCTCTCTTTTTTGAAAGGAAAAAAAAAAAAAAGCTGAGTAAAGTGAATAAAGTGGTATCCATCACAGCTTCTATATTGGTCTGGGCACTTTGGAGAAACAGAAGGAACAGTATTCATAGATACATAGACAGGTAAATAGATAGATAGATAGATAGATAGATAGATAGATAGATAGAGAGGGGATTTATTATGGGAATTGGCTCACATGATTCTGGAGGCCGAGAAGTCCCACCTTCAGGCTGTCTGAAAGCTGGAGGTCCCAGAAAGCCAGTGTAATTCAGTCCAAGTCCAAGGGCCTGAGAACCAGGAGAGCTGATACTGTAAGTCCTGAGACCAGAAGGCCTGGGAACCAGGAGCTCTGATGTACAAGCATCAGGAGAAGCTTGTACATAAGATGTACAAAGCAGGAGAAGACGATGGATGTCCCAGCTGGAGAAGGAAGAGAATCCACCCATCCTCCACCTTTTTGTTCTATTCTGACCCTCAATGGATTGGACAGTGACAGCTCACATTGGTCAAGGCAAATCTACTTAACTTAGCCAACTGATTCAAATGCCAGTCTCTTTAGAAACACCCTCACAGACACACTCAGACATAATGTGTTATCAGCTATGTGGGCATTGCTTAGCCCAATCAAGTTGATACACATCACTGTGTACCTTCTGTGCTGAAGTCCTGATAGGAACACACTCCACTCAACCTCAAAGCCTTCCAACAAGCCACTCTGTCCTTCAGGAAAGGTCTTCCCCCTTCTCTTTCTTTCTCACCTCCTCACCTCTTCCCCAACTTTTCACACAGTAAACACTTTTCAGTTCTATTCAATATTGCCTGACCTTCTTTGGACATCACCTGAGGTCTACACAGCATCCACTGCTAAATGTTCACCTTGCTCCAGACCTTGTTTTCTTCCCAGCAGTTAGCATTCTTTACCAGGAAATTGATTGTTTTTCCCACAAGACTTTTTTTCTCTCTTTTTTAGAGTCATGGTCTTACTCTGTTGCCCAGGCTCGAGTGCGGTGGTGCAGTCCAAGCTCACTGCAGCCTTATCTCCTGAGTTCAAGCAATCTTCCTGCCTCAGCCTCCCGAGTAGCTGTAACTACAGGCAGACCATCATGCCTGGCTCAGAAGTTTTAAAAATGCAAATTTATTAAGGTGTAATTGGCTTACAATAACTATACATATTTAAGATATATGATTTGATAAGTTTTGACATACGCATACCATGAAACCATCACCACAATCAATCAATAAACATATCGTTACCTCCAGAAGTTGCCTCACGCCCCTTCATGATCCCTCCCTCCGACTCCTCCCCAATGCCTCATCCCCAGGCAACCAATGACTCTGTCACTAGATTAGTGTGAATTTTCTAGAATTTTATATAAACAGAATATACTGTATGTCCTTACTTTGGTATAGCTTCTTTCATTCAACATAATTATTTTAAGAGTCATTCATGTTGTTGCATATTTAAATAGTTCATTCTTCTTTATTTCCGAGTAGCATTCCATTGTACGGATTTACTATAATTTATTTATTCATTCATCTGTTGGTGGACATTTGGATTGCTTCCAATATAGGGCTGTTATAGATGAAGCAGCCATGCATATTCATGTATACGTCTTTGCGTGGATTTATATTTCCTCTTGGCTGATAATGCCTACAGGTGGAACATCTGGATCATATGGCAGAGGTATGCTTAATTTCTTAAGAAACTGCCAAGCTGTTTTGCAAAGTGGGTGAATATTTTACATTTCTACCACGAGTGTATGAGAGTTCCAGTTCCTCCACAGTTTGGGTATGTTCAATCTTTGTTTATTTTAGTCATTCTGATAGGTGTGTATTAGTAGTACCTCCTGGCTTTGCTGTGCATTTCTCTAATGACTAATGATGTTGAGCATCTTTTCATGTGCCTGTTGGCCATCTATGTGTCCTCTGGTGAAATGTCTGTTCAAATATTTTTCTATTTTTAGTGGGGTTTTCATTGTAAAGTTTTGAAAATTATTTATACATTTTGAATACAAGTCTTTTATCAGATACATGTCTTGCAGAAATTTTCTATTAAACTGTGGTTTGTCTTTCATTCTTTTAACAGTGCATGTTTTGAAAAGCAAAAATTTCTAAGAGCTATAAGTCATCAGTTTGTTCTTCTGTGGATTGTGCTTTGCTGTAAGACCTTTTGGCTTAATCTGACAAAGATTTTCTTCTATGTGTTTTGGAAATGTTATAGTTTGCATTTTACATTAATTTGGCATGTGACATGAGGTAAGGATTCAAATGTATTTTTTGGTATATGAATATACAATTGTATACAGTTGAATACAAATAAATTGTTCCAACTTCATTTGTTGAAAAAACTATTCTTCCTTCAGTGCACTGCTTTTGGTGCTTTGTAAAAGTTAGTTGCCTATTCTGTTCCGTTCACCTACTTGTTTATGACAATATCATGTTGTTTGGATTACTGTAGTTTTATAATAATTCTTAAAATCAGGTAAGATCCACTTTCCAGCTTTCATCTCTTTTTTGGAGTTGTTTTTGCTATTCCAGGTCTTTTGTATTTCTATAAGAATTTCAGAATCAGTTTGTCAATTTCTGCACATAGCTTGCTAAGATTTTGATTGAGATATCATTAAATCAATTTGGAAGAATTTACATCTTAAAAACATTGAGTTTTTCAACCCTTGAACAAGGTCTGTATATTTCCATTTATTCAGGGCTCCTTTCACGTATCTCACAATATTTTGTTGCTGTCAGTGTGGAAGTCTTTCACATATTTTGTCAGATTTACCCCTAATTATTTTATGTTTTTGATGCTATTGTGGAAGATATGTTTAAAATAATAAGTTTTGATTGTTCATTGCTAATATATAGAAACACAATTCTCTTTTTATATCACTCTTGTATTCTGCAACCTGGCAAAACTCACCTATTAGTTCTATTAGCTTTTTGTTGATTTCATCAGATTTACTGTATCAGTGATCTTATCATCTGTTGAGTAAAGACAGTTTTACTTCTTTCTTTCCAATCTGGATGCCTACCTGATTTTAGACTCCATGAGTGCATCATATACAGCTCCCCATGCTGTCCCAGAACTTGGCAGGGACTTGCCACCTGGTGGGCTCATATTTGCTGATAGCAGAGACAAGAAGCACGCTCTCTTTCCTCACTCCTCCCAGGCAAGTTTTGATAACTTAAATGTATCTACCTGACACCAAAACAAGCAGTTGTGAAGTGAAAATTTCAGAAAATAAGCATGATCATGTGGCATGATAAAAACAAACATCCATTTAGCTCTCTGTCATTGGAACCAATTTAATTATCTATCTATCATCTATCCATCTAGCTCTCTGGTTCAGAATGCAGTCAAAACAGGGCATGTGTGTAAATGCATTGCCTCAGCCCAGAGATGTGTCTTAAAAATGCACTCTGATCTTAAAAATGCACTCTTGCTTGAGTTTCCAAGTTTCATTCTTGCTTCCCTTATGGCCTATTCTCATTCTGTAGACCCAGGAAGCATTTTTATTCTACAAGGTCAGGGAGTCATTCAAGGCATATTTGAGGAGCACTTACTATGTGCCAGTACATTTTGTTCATTGAGGTTTCTAAGGACCTGACATAAATGTGCTGCTCTCAGGGAGTTCACTTCCTTCTGGGGGAGACGGAGGGATAATAACACATCTATATACAGCCCATGTTCCTTTGTGTATGCATATCCACATTTGCACCTTCGTCTAAGGAGGGGTAATGAGAGGGCCTAGGAAAAGAGCATCGCATGTGGGCATTCACCAGGTTGCTCAGGTTAAAAGCTTTGGTCATCCTTGGTTCTTCTTTTTCCACTAAGCTCATATCCAGGATAATTTGCTAAGATGGGGAAGACTGAGGAAAGATCAGGTTTTGAGAAAAGAAAACCGAGTTAGGTTTTATATACGGCTAGCCTCAGATGCCTAAGAGATGTCCAAAGAGGTAGTTGGTCATCAGGACCTAGTATTTAGAAGAGAACTTGAAGTTGGGCAGGAAATTTGGAAGTAACCAGTACATAAGCACATATGGAGTGATATGAGGTGACTTAGAGTATGCATATAGAAGGAGAAAAGATGAGAGTACCCTGTGGTTCTGTAGCATTAAGAGGTTGGGAAGAGGTTAGGTGTAGTGGTCCATACTATAATCCCAGGATTTGGGGAGGCTGAGGCAGGAGGATCACTTGAGGCCAGGAGCTTGAGACCAACCTGGGCAACATAGCAAGACCCCATCTCCACTAAAATAAAAATTAAATAAACAGCCAAACATAGTGGTATGTTCCTATACTCCCAGCTACTCAGGAGGATGAGGCAAGATGATTGCTTGAGCCCAGGAGTTCGAGGCTTCAGCGAGCCATGATCACACCACTGCACTTCAACCTGGGAGACAGAGTGAGACCCTGTCTCTTAAAAAAAAATTTAGTTTAATTTAAAAATATACAAATTTGGTAGGAGAAAAAGGAAGAAGCAGCAAAGGAAGTTCAGGATTGGCCAGTGGTGTAGGAGGCTAGGTCTGTCTTTTAAGCCACATGAGAACGAGCTTCAAGAAAGAGGGCATCATCAACTCTTTCAAATACTGTTGAGAGACTGAATAAGATACAGGCAGAGACGTGATCATTAGATTTGGCAACATGGCAGTCATTGGGAACCCTGATGAGAGTAGGTTGGGGTGTAGGTGGGATGAAAGTTTGTCTGGAACCTAAGGGTTGGTTAAGTCTTGGGAAGTTTAAGAGCTGTGGATCACACAGCACAAATACTTCACAGTTCCAAACTGGAAAATGGGTGCTGTTGGCTTGGACCCTGATGGAATATAATCATCTAACTCATAATGGTTAATGATATACCCTACTTATGAGTGGCTCTATTTCAATGAGGTTATTTCACCTTCCCACAGCTTTTACAAGAAAAACTAAGAGCACTAAAGCCTATTTACATTATTTTCTTACACAAGGAGGGAAGGATGAAAACAAAAGCTAACATTTCAGATTACTTTTACTTAACCATTAACCTATTTAATCCTTTTAACTCTCAGGAGGTAAACTCTTATCTCCCCATCTTGCAGGCTTGGAAGCTGAAGCTCAAAGACATTGTGTGACTTGCAGGCTAGGACTGGAATTCCAATATCTACCCATGGTGTCAGATCCTGAATTAAGTGACGACTCTGCCAGGCAGGGAAAACATGAACAGAAATGTCACTCAGCAGCACAACTCACATTCCTAGATACCTACACAATTCTGCTCTAAGAAGACCTGGATAGATCTCCTTTAAAAAATTGGCTGGGCAAAGTAGCTTACACTTGTAATCCCAGCACCTTGGGAGGCTAAGGCAGGCGGATCTCTTGAGGTCAAGAGTTCAAGACGAGCCTGGCCAACATGGGGAAACCCCATCTCTACTAAATATATATATACACACACTTATATACAAAATATATATACACTTATATATAATATATATACACGCTTATATATAATATATATGTATATACACTTATATATAAATATATACTTATATAAAAATATATACTTATATATAAAATACTATATATACTTATATATAAATATATATATATAATATATATATAGCCAGTGTGGTGGCATGTGCCTGTAGCCCCAGCTACTCGGGAGGCTGAGGTAAGAGAATCAATCGCTTGAACCCAGGAGGCAGAGGTTGCGGTGAGCCAAAATTACGCCACTGCACTCCAGCCTGGGCGACAGAGTGAGACTTTGTCTCAAAAACATAAAAATAATAATAATGGCAAATTCACATTTTCTGTCTTTGAGTTTAATAGGGTCAGTGGCCTAATTTAACATTTGATTTTTGTTTTTACATAGCAAAGCCTTATTGCAGGAATACTGTATGTTTGGCTCAAAGCTAGGTCTTGGAAACAAACTAAAAAAAATCCTCTACATTCTGAGATATCTGCTCTCTAAATCGTGGGTAACTATGTAAATTATTTCAAGGAAGTGCTTCTCATTGTTGGTGATACAGGGTCTCAAAGTTAGATACCAAACTGTGAAGGTCACATCTCCAGAGACTTTCAGCACTAGTCAGCAAACTTTTCCTGTAAAGAGACAAATAGTAAATATTTCAGACTTTGTGGGCCATACAGTCTCCATCACAACTGCTCAGCTCTGCTGTTTGGAGCCATAAATACATAAACAAATGAGCATGGCCGTTTTCCAATAAAACTTTATTTACGGGCACTGACATGTGAATTTAATGTAATTTTTACATGCTATAAAATATTGAACTTCTTTTTTTCCCCCTCTTAACCATTGTAAATGTAAAAAACCATTCTTAGCTCATAGGCCATCTCAAAACAGGTGGCAGATCTGATTTGACCCGTGGGTTGTGTTTTCTGACCCTGCTTTCTAGGCTAACTGTTATCAAGGGCTGAGCTTAGAAATGTAGACCAATGGTGGTAGAAACTGTGACCCGGTGAGTCAAGAAGGCATAAGTAGTAGTGAATGGACCTCCTTGTCCAGAGAGGATGGCTCTCAATTGTGACTTAGGGTTGTCAGCTTTGCTATAAGTTTCAGTGGGTACAGATGATCTCATTTCATATTTAATATTGGAGCAAATCAAAGTTCCTTTTAGCTCATACACTCTCCAATTCCATAACCATTAGGACTCTCATATACAAGTGACAAAAACTTAATGCCAATTGATTCAAGGGAAGAAAAGGAAATGTACCAGCTGACATAAGTGGAAAGTACAACGGCATGCATGGCTTCAGGTATGACTGGAGGGCGATACTAAAGCAAAATTAACAGAGATCAGTCTCCCACTCTCTTCGTATCTTGGTTCTGATCTCTGCTTTGGTTTCATGGCCAGCTCTGGGCTTACCCTGTCCTCAGAGTTAGCACTCATACTGGACAGAGGGTGGCTATGGCTTGAATGTGTTCCCTCCAAAATTCTGATGTTTCCAATGTGATAGTGTTAAGTGGGGTCTTCATGAGGTGATTAGGCCATGAGGGCTCCTCCCTCACAAACAGATTAGGGCCTTTATCCAAAGGGCTTGCAGAGTGGGTTCACTCTTCCGCTCTTCTGCCATGTGAGGATGTAGTAGGATGACACTCAGCAGACGCTGGTGCCTTGATCTTGGACTGCCCAGTCTCTAGAACTGTGAGAAATACATTTCTGTTCTTTATAAATTACCCAGTCTCTCATATACTGTTATAGCAGCACAAAACAGACGAAGGCACGGGTTTCTTATTTTCAACAGTGCCAACAAAATGCCTGGCTGCACTGTCGTTGACCTGCCCCGATGATATGCATATCTCTGAACCCAATCACTGTGCCTTAGGGGATGAAATGCTGTGATGGGTTGCATGCATGCATCCCCACTCTACTGTAGAGAGAAGAGGAAGACACGTTCCTCCCAAACACAGGGACTGAAAGCAGGTAAGGGGTGGCGCCCCCCAAAAATTGCAGTTTTCTCTCTAGAAGAAAGTAGAGTGAATACAGGAGAGGTGAAAAAGAAACAGCTGACACCCAGTGGGAATGCCTTCTTGAGAAGGCATGTGATGCACTGGCCGCTAGATTCTGAAACTGGATGTGACCCACAGTTTATCTGAGCAGGCAGCGGGGCACCACGCATGCGGACTTCATCTGGTTGCTTTTGAGACAGAGAACAGACTGAGAAGCTGTGGTGGGCTTTGGATTTTTAAATCTGATGTCCCGGCACACCATCAAAGGAAACCAGGAGACCACCCTCAGGTGGCCAGCTGCCCCTGGTGCTAAGTAAAATACAGGGAAAAACGAAACAAACACACATCTGATTGTGCCACCATTTCATAGCAGAAAGACCATTTTCACACACCAAAGGTAGCTATGATGTACTCTCAGAATAAACGACGGTCCTGCACAAAGAAGGACAGTTGGCTACCATCACGTGGGTTGGGATCCCCAGGAAGCAGGCTCTGAGATGAAGATTATTGTGCAGAATGTTTAGGAGGGAATGTTCTTGTGATCAACCCTGTAGGGAAAGGAAGAAGGTAGGCTGAGCTGAGGGAGGAGTTGGGCTGCAGTGTAGTCTCAAGAAGGTCTAAGCCAAAGCTGTAGGGAGCTCTAGAGATGGAGTGGCCTTCAGAGTTGTCCTGAGACAAGCCAGGGAGTGGGTGGTCTTAGTTCATTGGGGGTGCAATAATGCAGTACCATAGACTTATTTCTTACAGTTCTGGAGGCTGGTATTCCAAGACCAGGGCGGCAGCATGGTCAGGTCCTGGCGAGGGCCATTTTCCAGGTTGCACACTGTCCATTTATCATTACATTCTCACTTGGTGGGAAGACAGCAAAAAAGCTCTGGGGGTCTCTTTTCTAAGGACACTAATCCCATTAAAGAGGGCTCCATGCTCATGACCTAATCATCTCCCAAAGGCCCCATTTTCTAATACCATCTGATATGGTTTGGCTGGGTCCCCACCCAAATCTCATCTTGAATTGTAGCTCTCACAATTCCCTTGTGTTGTGGGAGGGATCCAGTGGGAGATAATCGAATCATGGGGGTGGTTTCCCCCATCCTGTTCTCATGGTAGTGAATAAGTCCCACAAGATCTGATGGCTTTCTAAGGGGAAACCCCTTTCATTTGGCTCTCATTCTTTCTTGCCTGTTGCCATGTGAGACGTGGCTTTCACCTTCCACCATGATTGTGAGGCCTTCCCAGCCGCGTGGAACTGTGAGTTCATTATATAATTTTTTCTCTATATAATTACCCAGTCTCGGGTATGTCCTTATTAGTGGCATGAAAACGGACTAGTACACCATCACAATGTGAGTTAGGGTTTCAGCATATGAATTTGGGGAGGACAGTAACATCTATTCTACATAACAATGACTTTCTAGTGGGGTTGGAAAGAGCTACCCTATGGGTGAGACATGTGGGGGAGGTCCTCTCACCTCTGAGAATCTGAGGTTCAGGGTGTGTGACTGCTGTATGTATCTTATTTTGAACTGGATTTAAAGTATCAGAAAACTTGCACAGTCAAGTTGAAGATTCTCACCAAGACTCATGTGAGACTTCCCTCTGGATGACCAGAGAGCTGAAATATGCAGGCTTGACCAGGTACAAGGCCCATGGGGAAGGAAAGGCGAAGCAGTTTCTGCTGTGAAAGAGTTCACCTATTAGCTCAGCTGGAGTCATGAGTCTTCTAAGGAGGAAGAAGAGGGCCAGGCGAGGCTGATATGGTCGATCCATCAACACAGAGCAATGTGCAGAGCCCCGCAGGATTTGTGCAGGTTGAGACAGATGGGAGGGGAAAAGGCAGCCTAGGAGACCAAAGGAGGCCTCTCCAGCTCCGGAGGCCCAGGCATGCCAGAAAGAGGCACTCTCTGGCTCCCCTTGGAGGACCCACGGTGTACAAAGCATGCCGTCATTCGTCATTTTTCAGTATCCTCAGGGCAGCCCTGAGAGTCACATCAAGCGGGTGTTGTGATTCCCATTTCATAGATGAGAAAACAGAAGCTCTGAGACGGAAAGCGAGGTCTTCAGACTCCAGGTCCAGAGCATCATCCCCCATCAGGTATGACTGCTTTCTTCAGGACCCTGGACTCGGAAGAACATCTGCAGTGGACCTTTTGGACCACACGGGACCAGAGAGCCTTGGTGAAGGGTAGGTGGTTAGGGCTGTCAGGAGCACTTTTTGGTGGGTCAGAAAAACAGGGACAAGCACAGGTGGACCAAGGAGCCGCACTCCTAGGCCTTGGGCCAAACCTGAAGGTACTGAGGAAAAGACAGGCTTCTGAGAAGACAGAGGGGCTCAAATTCCCCAGGTTTGCTCCTTAATGGAGCACGCGAGGGTCTTTCTCACAGCCAGACCTAGCCTAGTACTAATGTGTGAAGACATCAAATACAGAAAGCCCTTCAGTCACCAGAGATGGTCTAACTCTGAGCTGAGGGCCAGGCTGCCAGGAAAGCCGTCTGCTCTCTCGGGAGTCCAGTGACTCAGAGATCCAGGCTGGAAGCCCTGCTGTGGGGGCAAAAGAGACCTTTCGCCCCAAGATTCCCGGCCTTTCTACAGGGTTGGTGAGTGCAAGCAGGAGGGAGTGACAGTATCGGTGAGGAATGAAATTGCAGCGGCTGTGTGATGCTATAAATATTTGGTTTGAAACAGCAGAGACATTCAAGATAAAAGTTAAATAGAAATAAAAGCAGTCAGATGTTTATTATATGTTGCCATAAAATTCAAGAGCAGCCTAAAAAGGCAGATCAGGATTTGTTTAACAAATAAGAGAGGAGAATGAAGGAGGCAGAGGTTTGACTGCGGAAGGGTGTATTTGCTGGAATCTGGACAGTGATGGAAGCAAAGTGAGAATGACTCGGCCCTTGGACTTGGAGGATGAGTGTCCTTAGGTGGCTGAGAACCAGGGGACTTCCCCAAGTCTCAAGGCCTTAAAGAGACCCACTGGTCCCCTGGCTGTCTGCATTTCCTGCCCCTTGCAGGGGCAAGCCCCAAGGGGAGAACAGGGTGGAAGATCTGGGGGAGCTAAATTCTGGGAGCACAGGCAATGCGGAAGCACAGGATATGCAAGGATGGCTGGGGAGGGACAATGCTGGTGCTGTGAGGCTGATGGTGCCTTTTTTTTAGTCCTGCTCCCTCTCCATAGCCAACTCCTCAGGGCACCATCAGATTTTAGGCAGGGCTCAAAGGAGGCCCTGGTCCACAGTATCACAAAATAACTCAGCTAGAAGGGCCCTTTACAGAGCTCTGTGCTTGTCTAGGGGGTGGCAAGTTTTTTCTGTAAAGGGCTAGCCAGAAAATATTTTCCATTTTCTGAGTCACTCTGTCTCTGTTGCAACCACTCTGCTCTTGACAGCCCCCATACATGATCTGTACATAAATGGGCGAGGCTGGGTTCCAATAAAACTTTATTTAAAAAAGCAGACTGGCCAGGCATAGTGGCTCACGCCTGTAATCCCAGCACTTTGGGAGGCCGAGGCGGGTGGATCACCTGAGGTCAGGAGTTCAAGACCAGCCTGGCCAACATGGTGAAAAACCATCTCTACTAAAAATACAAAAATTAGCCGGGTGTGGTGGCAGGAGCCTGCAATCCTAGCTACTTGGGAGGCTGAGGCAGCAGAATCACTTGAACTTGGGAGGTAGAGGTTGCAGTGAGCCGAGATCGTGCCGTTTGCATTCTAGCCTGGGTGACAGAGCGAGACTCCATCACCAAAAAAAAAAAAAAAAAAAAAAAAATGCAGACTATAGCGTATCAACCCCTGTTCTAATCTAGTCTTCATTTTATAGATAGGGAGACTGAAGTTCAGAGAGGCAGAGAAAATTTTCCAAAGTCTCCCAGTTAATTATTGATGGAGAGAGGAGAAGGCCCAAGAATCCCAGGGAGATAGTTTAGTGTGGTTTCCACTGCATCAGGGTAGCATTGCATGCAATGAGAGACTTTGGCCATTCTTGTATCTTAATGCCAAATTATACCTGGCTTGCTACCACGGGCTAAAGATTAGAAGTGGTAGAATCAACAGTTAGGTGATCAACTTGGTAGAAAGCGGGTTTGTCACCATGGGCCAGGGTCATGCTTTCACTTCTGGAATTTGGTTACTGCTGGCAACTTTTTGGGAAACAGTTTTGGGAAATTATGTAAAGAGAATTATAGGGGGTTAAATAGTGGCCTCCAAAAAGATATGAGCATGTCCCAGCACTTGCAAATGTAATTTCTTTGTTAAAGAGTTTTGCAGGTGTTTTAAAGTTAAGAATCTCAAGATGAGACCATCCTGGAATATCCAGGCAGATCCTAAATCCAATGACAAGTGTCCCTGTAAGAGACTGAAGAGGAGAGGACACACTTCTCTGCCTCCTGGGGAGAAAAGGAGGCCAGGCAAAGACGGAAGCAGAGGTTAGAACTCTGCAGTCACAAGCCAGTGAACATGGAAGCCACCAGGAGCTGGAAAAGTCAAGGAAGGGTCCTCCCCTGAAGCCTCTAGAGGGAGCGAGGCTGTGTAGACATTGGCTCTGTTTTGGTATTTTCCTTCTTTCTTTCTTTCTTTTTTGGTAAAGATGGGGCTTCACCAGGCTGGTCTCAAACTCCTGATTTCTGACTTCTAGTTCCAAAACCTGTGGGAGAACACATTTCTGTTGTCTCTAGCCACCAAGTGCATGGAATTTTTTATGGCAGTTACAGGGAAGTAACATGGGAATTTTATTTTAAACCCTACATTTGGCAAAAAAAAAAAAAAAAAAAGCCCGTGGGTCGGGGGGTAAAAGACGCAGACAAAAGAGGGCACAGTTTTGTGAGCAAATGGCTATGACTTTTTGGAAATAAACTTTCTAGTAGGAGAACCTACTGATGTATGAGCCCAGGCAATGGACACTGAAGAAAGCAGTCTGGTTGGAGGAAGCACTGAACGTCTCCATCCAAAATTCACCATGTCTCTGAGTGAGAGTTCTTTCCACACCCACACATAAGGAGCAAGGGCAGCAGAGGGACCAAAACCGGTCTGCTTGCAGCATCTGCAGGCTTCCCAGGTCCAAGGCTGCGTGGACTGAACTGTGGGGGATCGTGGATTGTTGTTTCCCACTGTAGAAAACTTTTAAAGCCTGCAGCAGCCACCTCGAATTGAGTGGTTCTCTCTTGGCACAGCAAAAACGTTCACCATTGAGTACTGGACATTGACTCTGGTCCTGGTGCCCTCTGGCAAGTGACACTAAAAATCTCTGGGAGATATAAGAATGAAAATCAAGAAATGGGTGTGGTGGCTCATGCCTGTAATGCCAACACTTTGGGAGGCCGAAATGAGAGGATTGCTTGAGGCCATGAGATCCAACCTGGGCAACATAGTGAGACCCCATATCTACTAAAAATACACAAATTAGCTGGGCGTGGTGATGTGCACCTGTAGTCCCAGCTACTTGGAAGGGTGAGGCGGGAGGATCACTTCAGTCCAAGAGGTTGAGCCTGCAGTAAGCAATGATGGTGCCATTGCACCCTAGCCTGAGTGAAAGAGCAAGATCCTACTCTAAAAAAACAAAAAAAGAAAAAAAAAGAAATTGACATCAAGATATTGTGCATTTCATCACAGGTTGCTGGAAATAATTCAGGGAAACAGCAAGAGAAACTGGAAAGTATAGGCAAAGCATTTGCTCAGCATCAATGGAGCAGCTGCCTCCTCTATTCAAAGGCGATCTCTACAATGTCCTCTCTTTGGCTCCCTGCCACTCCTACCCAGGCCTTTACTGTGATCATTCCCCTACTAGGAAGCCTAACCTGTTCCTCCCTGTGTCTCTCAGTGCCATCATTTTTTTTTTTTGAGAAGTCTGGCTCTGTCACCCACGCTGGAGTGCCGTGGTGAGATCTTGGCTCACTGCAACCTCCACCTCCTGGGCTCAAGCAATTCTTGTGCCTCAGTCTCCTAAATAGCTAGGACTACAGGCATGTTTCCCTATGCCTGTATAATTTTTTTGTGGGTTTTTTTTTTTTTTTTTTTTCAGTAAGACGGGGCTTCACCAAGCTGGTCTTGAACTCCTGATCTCAAGTATCTGCCTGCCTCGGCCTCCCAAAGTGCTGGGATTACAGACATGAGCCACTGTGCCCAGCCCCATCATTCTTTAAACCCATCTGCAGTCCACTCCCCACGACATTCCCAGGAATTCCAGTCTCCCCTCATTCCACCCTCTAGGACTTCTTGACATACACTTTTGACTCTCTGTCCTGGAGTATTCACTCCCTGGTGAATGTCTCTGCTCAAAACCAGATTAGAAGCTCTCTGGGGGCAGGATTTGAGACACAATTGTATTTCTGTCTCCCACAAAACACAGTCAAGCATTGGGCACACAAAGCCTGGGTTGAAATCTCATTCATTCATCCACAAGTGTTTATGGAGCACCTTCACCCATTCTGGTGCTGAGTGCCAGAAATAGACAAGAAATCCCAAGTTCTGGCCTGCAAGGAGCTCAGATAAGTAGTTTTTTTTTTTTTTCTAAAGACAGTTTCAACCATTGATACAAATGTGACAATGCCAGTGAGGTAGGAATGTGATAGGAAGATGGGACTTGAAGGCTCTTTAGGATGAGGTGGCAGGAGGGGTGTTTTTAAGCAAGTGTTACGTACTCTGAGACCCACAGTGGAGAAAAGGGCCACCTTGGGGGTTTGGGGATAAGCGGTGCTCCAGGCAGAGAAAAGAGCAGGTGGAAAGCCCGCAAGAGAGGGACATAGAGCAGGTGTCAGTTCCAACAGGAAGCCCACGACTGCAGTCCAGAGACCAGGAGAGCATGACAGGGCAAGACATGGAGAGCTGGGCGAGATTGAGCAAAGCGGTGGGATTCACTATTAGCTGATGGGAATACACTGGAGGGCTGGGGTGGGGAGCAACACACGAGCAGATTTGCCTTTTCTTTTCTTTTTTTTTTTTTTTTGTTTGTTTTGTTTTTGGGACAGTCTCGCTGTATTGCCAGGCTGGAGTGCAGTGGCGTGATCTCGCCTCATTGCAACCTCTGCCTCCTGGGTTCAAGTGATTCTCGTGCCTCAGCCTCCCGAGTAGCTGGGATTACAGGCGCCTGCCACCATAGCCAACTACTTTTTGTATTTTTAGTAGAGATGGGGTTTCACCATGTTGGTGAGGCTGGTCTCAAATTCCTGACCTCATGATCTCCCCGCCTCGGCCTCCCAAAGTGCTGGGATTACAGGTGTGAGCCACCATGCCTGGCCTGGATTTGCATTTTCTAGAATTCATCCTGGCTGCCCTGGGGAAGAGAGGCCCGGATGCCGCAGGCAAGTAAGGAAGTGAGGACACTTCAGACAGATGCTAGAGGCTCAAGCTAGTTGGTGGCCATGGTTTGGGGAAGAAGAGGAAAAATCTCGAATGTGTGTTTGTGGATTGATTTTTGTTGTTGCTGTTGAGACAGGGTCTTGCACTGTCACCCAGGCTGAAGTGCAATGGTGCGATCATGGTTCACTGCAGTCTTGAACTCCTGGGTTCAAGTGATCATCCTGCCTCAGCCTCCTGAGTAGCAGGGACTACAGGTGTGCACCACCACACTCAACTAATTTTGTTTTATTTTTTTTGTATAGACAGAAGCTTGCTATGTTGCCCAGGCTGGTCGAGAACTCCTGGCCTCAAGCCATCTCCCCACCTTGGCCTCCCAAAGCACTGGGATTACAGGTGTGAGCCACGGTGCCTGGCCTGCATTGATTTTCATACATGCCTTTTGTGCTGGCCAGCTGGGGCATTGCTATCTCCATCTTTCCACCCCATATTCCTGCGTGCTGTGCCTCCTCGCATGATTTTTCACCCCTCCTTGAATGGAATGCAAGCTCCAGGGCTACTTGTTGCAGGATTTTCCTTGTTGAATGGGGAAGCTTCTTTCTAGCCTTCAGCTTCCCCAGAAGGTCTTTCCAGGGGAGGCCAGTGCCCCGGGACCAAGCCTGATGTCCCCAAGTCAGAACACCCTTACTCTTTCCTGAATGGCTAACCACTCCATGTCCACACGGTTGTGAATATAAATGAAAATAGATGATTACACAACATTTGACAGACATTGATTAAGCACATATGTGCCTGCAAGGTACCCAGCACTGCATGGCCAGAGTAAAGAGAGCTGGCCAGGTTCTCCCCAGACCCAGGTTCAAGCCATGATATTGATGCTAATTAACACTGCACATTTGAGTAAACGATGTGAACTTCTCCATCCTTGGTGTCTTTATATACCAAATGGGGACAGTAATACATACTTTACAAGATCCTCATAATAATAAAGAGAAAACAGATATCATGGTACCTATTGGAAATAATAATAGCTGCTTATGCAGCAGTTGCAATGGGCCAGGCTCTAATTGAAATGCTTTGTGAATTTGCTCATTTCACACTTACAGAAAGCCTAGGGGGCATTATTGCTGTTTTACAGACCAGGCACAGTACCGAGAGATGAAATTACTTGCCCAAGGTCATCCGGCTAGGAAGTGGTAAAGCTGAGTTTTGAACTGGGCCTTGTGGCTGGTGCCTTTGTTCTGAAGCACCGCACTATGGTCACTGCCTCTGAATCAAGGAACTTACTCAGTACTCAGGAAATGTTTATTGAATTTGAGCCTGGGAGTTTGTAGCAGGTGCGTATTGAGGTGACTAAGAGTGGATCATCTATCTTGGAAAATGTGTTATCATGTATAATAAAGATAAGGCATGTGCCATGCACAGTCCCAATTCAAGCTGACAAACGAGGAGACCTGTGCTGTGTGGTGAGGATATGGAGGAGAGAGGGAGAAGAGGAGAGAGGAATAGCAGGTGCTGTAACCTCCAACTTCAAACCAGGGGCTACCAGTGGCTGGCAGAATCCAACTGAATGACAAGGGGCCTAGGATTGATTCTTGGTTCCTGCCATCTGCCTGGAGACCCCTTTAGAGTCCCGTGTTTTCAGGCCATCACGGTGGAGAGGTGGAGAGGAATCACAAAGCTGTCACCAGGAAATGTCTGCCGGTGTAGGGTCAGGAAAGTGAAGAGAAGCCTGGGCCTCAGAGGGTGACTGACAGGAGACATACCAGGGCTGGAGGCTGGTGTCCAGGGAATTAGGAGGAGGATAGGCCAGGGTGGAGGGGGAGGCTGGAGAAGGCAGATGGGATGGTAGGGAGAGCTGCAGACAGACCAAGCTAGGGCAGAGTTCTGGGTAGTACAACTGGGAGAAGGGGCTGGCTGAAGAGGAAATTAATTATCGGAACAAGCAGCCTCCTGCACAGCTACCAGCCTGATCCCCTAACAGTACCCAGGAGTGTGTCGTGGAGACGCATGCAAGCTGCCACGTGCCATCCCAAAACCGTGTGCTGGCAGGCTGGTTGGTGGCCACTCCGTCACAGAAAGGATGAAGGCACACTCTGAGCAGTGTTTTAATGTTCTTCAGTCATGCCAAAGCTCAGATAGAAATGAAAGGACCTGCATCCAGTAATTAGGCACATGCCAAGCACAAGTACGTCATCAGAAGAGCTTGGATTGATTGCCCTTCCTTGGGTGCTGCTGGGTAACCCCAACTGGGAGAAGTTATGATTTTAATCAAAAGATTCTTTCTTCTGTATAGAAAATGGCCATGACAGAAACTTGACATTTAAAAAGAAAACACCTTCCCCCCCGCTTCAGATAGATTAATTAATTCAGAAAAGGTGTTCTGAATCAAATATCTAACACATTGTTCATAAATAAGACTTTTGTAGGAAACTTGTAATTTTGAAGTAGTCACAAACTGTTCTCAAGGGTGAACCTGAATAACTGGTCAAAGCCAGGAATGCATCCCATGGTGGGAGGGTTTCCGACCATTCCTTCACGGGTGCAGGTGGCAGTTCTCCCAGCCTGGTCCCCTGGCCTCTTCTCTGCACATTGATCACAGCTTGCCTGCATGTAATTGAACATTAGCTCTGCTCACCTCCTCTGCTGGCCTCTCCATGGATTCCTCTCTGCACTGAAGCAGCCAGGGTGAGATCCCAAATCCGCAAGTCCTCTCCAGGGTCATGTTTGCTAACTAAGCTTGCCTTTTTTTTAAACATGTCATGGAATCCTCCAGAGGCCTCTTGCCACAGCCATTGACCACGGGACTGGCTTCTACTCAATTTGCAGAAGCTCATGGGGCTGGAAGCCAGTTCACTCCATGGGCCCACTTGGAGAACAGCAGACAGGATGGAAAACAGGCAAGGACCACAGGGAGAATGAACTTGGCCTCTTGCCTTTTGAGTTCACCCCAGCTGGTTTGGAGACAGGTTTGCTTAATGATCCCTAAATAGTCATTTCTGCTGTTTCTTCGGGGGTGCCTGAAGTTTTAGTGATGTCACTGGCTTCTTTGGAGGGCAATGTTTCTGAATTATGTCTCACAGGCTGAGCAAAATGAAGACATTCTAACCACAAACAATCACAACCTTAAACTAAATCTTACATAGATCAAATTCCATATTTGATCTGACATTACCAATTCATTACCTACAAAGTAGGTAATGAATTTCCTTCAGTGAACTTTCTTATAGAGTCTCCTTGGGCACAAGAGCCATCTAGCAGGGGTCAGCCATAGCTTCCTCAGCACAGTACCTTGTGCTTCTGGGAACGCCTCTCACCACCCACCATCTACCTGCTTCCCAGGGAGCAGCCATGTTTGTCCCACATGACACATTCCCTGGCCACAGTTTATTGGCTCAGCAAAGGATCCATAATCAAGCTGAGCCAATCATGTGCTTGCTTGAGAACCTTAAACATGAAACTGAGTAAAAGAGGCCATTATTTTCTTTTTAAGTTGCACTGTAGGTATTGAAGCTTAGGGGGTGCTGGTAATTTGTTTTCTTTTAACCACAAAGAAAAATTAAATGGCAACAACAGGGAGTAGGGCTGAGAAGCAAACATTCAGAGTTAAGAAGGAATGAGAGACGGAGGCCACTGGTGGTGTTGGAATGTCTGGCTTCTGTTGTTCTTGAAGCCCAGCCGCATTCTGGCGAATGTGTTCCTTGAGCCACCGCAATATTTCGGTAGTAACAGCCCTCCTTTCTTACCCTCCTCTGAGTTGCAGCCAAAACATCTCTGGTCCCTTAGAAACCCCAACAGCCTCTCCATCTTATGTTAAGCTGGAGTTTGCTGCTGTCCTCGTCTCCTGCTCATGGACATCTGGAGAATGTCAGAACCAGAAGAAAGAATGACAAAGTCACTGGATGCCAGATTCTTCATCAATGCTGCAAGATGTCTCTGGCCTCACTTAGCACAGCGACAGAGCCTTAAGTGAACCCATGCTTCCTGAATCCCCACTTAGCCGTGTCCTTCCTGCTAGGGGGTGAGCGAGAGAGAGGGGCCCCCTGGCTAAGAGACTTGGCAGGGGTGATGACAGGATGCTCAGCAGGATAGAGCCATCAGACTGTGGCTGTCATCGGGAAAGACAGAGACGTTTCTGCTTACAACTTTGAGGCTTCCAAACTTTTCCTGGTATGAGAGAGTGTTTCTTCCACCTTAAACTACATGATGGAAAGATATGTGAGAATAGAAAAAAAAAAAGTGTGTGTTGCTATGGAACTGCAAATCCCTGATAGAAGTCTTCCTCTGCGCCACATCCTGCATTGACGAGACCACCCGGCTAGTCTCAGAGCAAGATGGAGTGGCCCTCTCCAGTGCTATCATTTACTGTTACCTCCATTCCTCCAGGCCCTATGTAGCAGCCCCTACCACAGCCATCGCCCCTCAGGATTTGAATCAATTCCCCAGTCACCACGCTAGGGGAAAACAAAAGCCTTATTTGAAGTCTCTCCTGACTGTTTTCCTTAGGAAGCTGTCCCACAATGCCTCGGTGAGGGCTGGCAGGCGAGCTGACTAGCCCCTGCCGGACAACTGTCAGGTTGGTTGAAGGATATTAGAGGGAAGTTGATCATGTGTCAACGCTTCTCAGCACCCACTCACATCAGGGAAGTGATACAGCTGTCACTGTGGCCGACGAGGCGGCTGGCAGAACAGGCCACGTTCACCAACCCAGCTGTCCAATTAGATGCAAGGGCCTGACCCTCAGGTGTGCGGGAGGCAGGGAAGAAGTGCTGAGGAGGACACCACTCCCAGCGGTCTCGGTGGCCTTCTGAGGCTCCTGGGCTGCCTCCCTGGCTGCCTGTGTCCCGCTGAACAGATCAGGGATGCAGGGACATTCAGTCAAGTGATGCCGGCTCCTTCATTCTAACCTTCTCCCATCAGCATTTCTTTATCCTGTTTCCTCCCTTCCTCTCTCCCTTCGTTTCTTCCATCCTCCTTTCTCCCTGCTTTCCTCCCTTCCTGTCTCTTGGGGTGGGTTATGTGATGAGAATATAAAGAAAAGTGCCTAGAACTCCTCTGGGGAGACAGTAGGAATATGTGAGGTTTGATTAGATGCTGAAAGAAAAGCCAAACTGTGGCAGAGAACTCTTTAGTGCTTTGTTCTCAGTGCTTTTAAGAACGCTAGTGTGGTGTTTGATTAAATAACATCATCAATTTGGAAACAATGCTCAGTGTGATAACAGGGGAGAGTGTTGTTGAAAACACTGCTCTTTTTTTTTTTTTCTCCAACTTTCCATTAGATTTTATTTATTTTTTTTTTTTTTTTTTTTTTTTTTTTTTTTTTTTAAGTTCAAGGGTACAAGTGCAGATTTGTTACATAAGTAAATCGTGTCATGGGGGTTTGTTGTACATATTATTCCATCACCTAGATTATTTTATGTATTGATTTATTTAGAAACAGTCTAGCTCTGTGGCCCAGGCTGAAGTGCAGTGGCACCATCTTGGCTCACTGCAACCTCTGCCTCCCGGGTTCAGGCAATTCTCTTGCCTCAGCCTCTTGAGTAGCTGGGATTACAGGCATGTGCCACCACATCCAGCTAATTTTTGTATTTTTAGTAGAGATGGAGTCTCACCATTTTGGCTAGGCTGGTCATGAACTCCTGACCTCAGGTGATCTGCCCACCCCGGCCTCCCAAAGTGCTGGGATTACAGGTGTGAGCCACCGCGCCCAGCCCCGTCACCCAGAAAATTAAGCCTAGTACCCACTAGTTATTTTTCCTCATCCTCTCCCTCCTCCCACCCTCCACTCCCTGATAGGCTTCAGTGTGTGTTGTTCCCCTCTATGTATTCAGATGTTCTCATCACTTAGCTCCCTCTTATAAGTGAGAGCATATAGTATTTGGTTTTCTGTTCCTGTGTTACTTAGCTAAGGATAATGGCCTCCAGCTCCATCCATATTCCTGCAAAGGACATGATCTTCTTTTTTTATGGCTACATAGCATTCCATGGTATATAAGTACCACATTTTCTTTATCTGGTCTTCCATTGATTGGCACTGAGATTGATTCTACGTCTTTGCTATTGTGAAAAGTGCTGCAATGTACATTTGTGTGCATGTGTCTTTATGACAGAATGATTTATATTTTGGGGGGTATATACCCAGCAGTGGGATCGTTGGATCAAATGATAGTTGTTTCCGGGTCTTTGAGGAATCACCATAGTGCTTTCCACAATAGTTTAACTAATTTACACCCCACCAACACTGTGTAAGTGATCCTGTTTCTCCATAGCCTCGCCAGCATCTGTTATTTTTTGGCTTTTTAATAATAGTCATTCTGACTGGTGTGAGATGGTATCTCATTGTGGTTTTGATTTGCATTTCTCTAATGATCAGTGATGTTGAGCTTTTTTTTCTTATGATTGCTGGCCACATGTATGTCTCCTTTTGAAAAGTGTCTGTTCATGTCCCTTACCTGCTCTTTAATAAGGTTGAAAACACTGCTCTTCAGATTGTGGCCTTTCTCCTCAATCAATCAATCAATCAATCAATACTAACTGGGCCAGTGCCTGTCATTGCAGCACTTTGAGAGGCTGAGGTGGAAGGATTGCTTGAGGCTAGGAGTTCAAGACCAGCAACATAGCCAGACCTGGTATCTTTCCCAAATGTATGCAGCCAGTACTTGGTAGAGACTGTCTTTACAAAAATTTAAAAAAACAAAATTAAAAATTATCCAGCCATGGTGGTGCATGCCTGTGGTCTCAGCTACTCATGTGGCTGACGTAGAAAGATCTCTTGAGCTCAAGAGATAGAGGCTACAATGAGCCATGATCACACAACTACACTCCAGCCTGGGCAACAGAGTGAGACCTTGTCTCAAAATAAAATAAAATAAATAAAATAGAAATAAATTTTAAAAATAAATCAAGGCATCATAACTCAGCAGTGTCTTTGTGTATTTTGGGGAAGCAACAGCATGTCCTTAGGAGGTGAGTACATAATGGGGACTGTGGTTTCAGGTCTTACCTCTGCCCTGCCTTGTTCTCTAAGGCCAGGACAAGGATCCAGCGTGTACTTAAAAGGCCCTGGGGCATTCTTCTTTCTCTTTGTTGAGAGATGTACTGACATAGGCATGAGCGCACCCATCATTTGCATTAGGCTTTGAGTGTACTAAAGACTCCCCCACCCCTCAGTCCCTTTGCTTTTCTCTGGAACCCTATAAGGTGGTTGCCATCCCTCTCATTTTGTAGGAAAGAGAACAAAGTACTGATGGTGTTGCTGTCTTTCCCAACTGAATGCAGCCAGTACTTGGTAGAGACTGGATTCAAACTCAGAGTTCTTTATTTCAAGGTTCCTGGTTTGACACAGGAAAAATTTCAATATATTGAACAAGACTTTAAAGAAGAACTCTACACTTTGGGAGGTCGGGAGATCGAGACCATCCTGGCTAACAGGGTGAAACCCCATCTCTACTAAAAATACACAAAATTATCCAGGCGTGGTGTCACATGTTTGTAATCGCAGCTACTTGGGAGCCCAAGGCAGGAGAATCAGTTGAACCGGGAGGCAGAGGTTACAGTGAGTCGAGTTTGAGTTTGTGCCATTGCACTCCAGCCTGGGCAACAAGAGCAAAACTCCATGTCAAAAAAGAATAAAAAGCCTCTAATTCCCACTCATTTATTTTTCTCTTTTCCAACTCTGTGTCCACCCTTAATCTGCTGTGTGACTGGGAGTAGTTGAAGCCCCCAAAGTAATTGTTTCTACAAAACTCTTTCCAAGAAGTTCCCCTGGGAGCTGAGGTAGGGGGTGGGGTTTCCTAAGGTGTAATCCTTTTAATGAGGTTTTAAAACCCTTGTATTCTTTAAGAGATTTTCGTAAGCTTTAGTCCCTATTGATCCTTATACTGGGATCTTGTTGTAGGTTTTCTGGACAGGAAAGCCTATCACTTTGGGAAAGTAAATCTTCACTGTATCTCTGGACTGTGCACGTCCACTTGTAGATGTGCCCAGGTTATCCTTGGGGTGTGGCAGTAACTAACCAAAACTTTCTGAGTGAACATGGTTCTTAGTGTCAGAATCTGAAGAGTTTATGTTACAAATATGCCACTTAGCTGAATTTCTATTTTATGTTTTCCTTTTCTTTTCTCTCTTTCTTCTTCTTCTTTATTTATGTATGTATGTATGTATGTATTTATTTATTTACTTTGAGACAAGGTTCCCCTCTGTCGCCCAGGCTGGAGTGTAGCCGTACAATCATGGCTCACTGCAGCCTCGACCTCCCTGGCTCAGGTGATTCTCCTGCCTCAGCCTCCTGAGTAGCTAAAACCACAGGCATGCATGACCATGTCTGGCTAATTGTATTTATTTATTTGTTTATTTATTTATTTTCTCTAGAGACAGTGTCTGGCTATGTTGCCCAGGCTGGTCTTGAACTCCTGACCTCAAGCCATCCTCCTACCTTGGCGTCCCAGAGTGCTGAGGTTTTAGGCATGAGTCTGTGCCTGGTTGGATTTCCATAGACAGAGCATCATCCATTAGATGATGATGAGTCCTCCAGCCCATGATATCCTCTTGTACATACCCTTCTCCAGCCAGTCAGGGTCACTCCCCTTGTTCATTTCTCACCCCAGGACTTTGCTCCTGGGGGATCTGTTCTCTTGGAGGGCCCTTCCCATATATTCCTGTTGTCCCCTGCCCCACAACTTCCACCCAGCCAAAAGTATCCTCTTTCCTCCAAACTCCCATAACCCTTAGTTTATACTTTCTTTTCGGTAACTTTCACTGCTGCCCTAAGGCCACCACTATCCATATGAGGGGATGAATCCTGTCCTGGGCTGGTGAATTACAGGTGAATTACAACCACTTTTAGATTCACATATTACCAAGAGCTACTTACTAGTAATCCATTAGGAAGGTTCTTGGGTTAATGTAATGAAGAATTCATAAATAAAAATTAAGAATATACTAGAGTTTGTAGAGGACTCTTCTACCAAGTCTGGGTGGCAGCAGGGCAGAGTTTCCCATGCACCTGGCCCCATACAGAGTATAGAACTTTCTGGAAGGTCATTCTATGACTGGTCTCTTGAGTAGATCATGATATTTCAAAGCTGCCGATCTTGCTTCTACAATTTACAAATTACATTAAACTTTGCATCCTTTTCAGTTTGCTGCAGTTTGTTCCTCAACCCTACAATGTAGACAGGAACACGTTTTTCACTAAAAGTATTATTGACCTCTAAATTAAAATTTGTTATTTAAGTTGAAGACCTGTTTGCATTGTGATTTCAATATGAATCATCTTTGCCCCTAATGCTAAAACCAATTTATACTTTATCCCCAAACTGTTGTGCTTGTGTAGCCATACTTCATGGGTGATGGTCTGTCAGTGAATTTGTTCTCTTTAAATGGCTTGCAACATATTATCAAGGTAAATGCAATAAAATTCCTGGGCTGGTGTTTAGTTTATGAGGCATTGTTTTATAAAATAAAACCAAATGTGTATATGCTTATCTTCATCTCTCATAGAGTAAATAATACACAATTTATGTGTTACTAGCAACTAGCTGATTTTGTTATTCTCCATTTGTTATCACCAGATATTTCACCACAGAAGAATGGGAATGGGAGGGTGAATGTATGCCTGAGTCTAGATGGGTAACAGTCAGAAACATTTGAGAAACGTGCCTTCCATCACTGGACAGCTGATCTTCCTGTTTTACAGTGACCTCTTGCCCCCTTAGTGAGGTGTCTGCTGGAGCCATCTCCCCATCCCATCCACCATTCCAGAGCCAGATCTGTTTGCAGATCTCAACCTCATGATTCCTGTGAGCTGAATGAATGAGCCCTGTGTCCAGGGACCACCCACAGTGTTACCGGCCAAGCCATAAAAATAGTCATAAATGTAGCTAGAATTTATCTAGCACCTTTCTTCCTAAGAATTTCCAGAAATGCTTTCACTTTTTTATCTCACTTAACCTCACTGACCTCTACCTGGGGTCTCCAGGATTTGGTGGAATTTATACCTTTAAGAAGTCCTCCCCCATCCCCTTCCCCTCCATTTGAGAGTCATTTAGGACAGGACGGGCTTCCTACCATGGACAGCCTGGTACCCACCCTAGTCAGGACCAAACTATGCATTCCCCAAGAGAAACAAAAGGAAAAATCCAGGGTGTGAATGAAAAAAAAAGAAAGAAAGAAAAAAGAAAATAATAAGAAATTCTGTCTTGCAAGCAGGCACTTTTGGAAGAAAAAGGTACACACACACAAAAAGAAAATGATCCCTGGGCATTAAGAATGCCTAATTGTCTTAATTTACTTGCTGTTCCTTTAAACTATGCTAGTTCTGGCGCTGACACCACTTCTTGTTGTCCCGCCTGGACTGTGCATCAAATGCAGCTCACAAACAGGGGGCTTGTATTTTAAAGTGAAGGTTTGAAAAATTAACTGTTCTCCTTTTGCCCTTTCAACTCCCAGATGGAAAATCCCACCCCGATTAGCCAATTGATTTACTCAAAATAAAAACACCACCTTCCACTCTTCTCACCCGCTGTTCTTCTTCCCCCGAGGTTTTCTAACCAGCTGAAGGAGGCCCTTTGCTCCCTAGAAGGTGAAGTCCTTTGGGATGCTCAGGACTGAATAGGGAGAACAAACTGGGCTTCCTGCTAACAACTGGATCGGTGTCGCTGTCTTCCCTCTCTTCCCAAGAGTCCTAGCTTTTGTCTGGCAGACACAACTGCTCCGGTGAGCTGCACTGAGCTTTGCTGGGCATGCGCAGGAGTGCAGGTGGCTGGTGGCACCCTCAGACCCGGGTGGAACACCCGATTTGCACCAGCCTGTGAGGAGGTAGACGGGGCTGTGAAGGCTGCATATTTGGTGGTGGAGAAGTCCTGTGGTCTCCAGTTTTTAGGTGTCCTTCCTATTGATGTCTAGCTTAGGAGGCATAATGTTCTGGGTTTCACGAGGACCTAGAATCACTGCTCTGACTTAAGGATGACAGGAAGCAAACACAATAGAAATAAACCCTTAGTCTTGGAGGGTGGTGAGGAGAGCTCCGGGAAGGATCAGAAAACCTGCTCCTTCTCATTGTCTGCTCTCTGTGGACTTGCTCTGTGACCTTTCCTAGTCCTTCTGGATGGTCTCTAACATCTCATATGAGTTTATCTCATCTGGATTTATCTGATCCAACTCCATACCCTGAAAGTATTCCCAAACCCAGTTCCATCCTCCAAAGACTGCTTGTCCCAGAAACAGCAGGACAGAGGTCCTCCCTAAGCAGAGAGGGCAAGGAGAACAAAGACCCCGGAAACTCCTTTTCTTTTGTACATTCTCCCCGTGTTTCTCCCTACATCCCCCCCACTTAATTTTCTTGACAAGACTGCCATTGTGTTTGTTTTTAAAAGTATACACATGCTTGCACACATACATATGACATGTAATGTTATGATGATGTTTGTTTGAAAAAAGATACATATATATGTGTGTATATATATATTTATAATGTTATATGTATTTTTGGTTTGTTCTGTAAACAGCATCATGCACAATTAATACCCACAGCCCATTGAGTTGTGTGAGTGCATCATTGTGTGGTTTTCTGTGATTTATAAGACATGGGAGCTAATGGCTGTCAGCTGGGAGATGCAGTGACCTGGAGAGAGTAGTGGAGCCCTCTTTGCTTCAGCAAAAATGAGAAGTGGGCCATGCCTGGTGCTCATGGCTGTAATCCTAGCACTTTGGGAGGCTGAGACAGGAAGATGACTTGAGGCCAGGAGTTTGAGACCAGCCTGGCCAACATAGGGAGGCCACCCCTCTCTACAAAATATACATATTTTAATTAGCTGGGCGTGGTGGTGTCCATGCTTGTAGTCTCAGATTCCTGGGATGCTGAGGTAGGAGGATCACTTGAGCCCAGGAGTTCAAGGCTGCAGTGAGCTATGATTGCACGGCTGCATTCCAGCCTGGGCAACAGAGCAAGACCCTGTGTCTCCAAAAGAAAAAGAGAGAGAAAGAGAGAGACATACAATTATCCAATTTGTGGCGGGCTAGACTGAGGAGGGTGAGCTGCCCAGAAGGAAAATTGAAGGGGGCACCCACTCAGGGCCCTGCATGTGCTGGGCCCTGAGTGCAAAGTCTCCTTGCAATTTGCTCTCCAGGCACCCCATTTCCTCTCTCTAGTCTGTGCCCTGCCCAGAGAGCAGCTCCACACTCCTCCTTTAGTCTACATGGTGCTCCCCCTGGGGACTCTGTCTCTCTTCCCCTCACTCTGCCCCTTCAGAGCCCTTGTCTCCACTATTAATATGCACTTCTTTGTGCTTTTATTTGTCTAATGGTTCTATCTTTCCACCGGCCTGTGAGACCCACAAAGCCCGGGTCAGGCCTGTTCTGTTCTATACAAATTCACCCCTGTGCTTAGCATGGAACTTGGCCCCATGCAGATGCTCACAAAATGAATGAGTAAGTGATGCCGAGAGAAGAGGAGAAAAGGAGCCGGCCAGCAGGCAGTTCATGGGGGCAGAGCCCAGGTCTAGCAGCTCTGGAGATGTGGAGAGAGGCTGCCTCCCACAGGAGCTCCAATGTAACCTTACACAGGAAGGGCCATGGATGGGCCATGTCCCGGAACTGTGATAGCAAAGTCAAGACTATGCAAGGACAGGATGGAGAAGATAGGTCACTCCACAGGCTGCTGGGTGGCTCAGGAAACTCAGCACCCCTGCAAGGGACCCTGATTCCTTCACCCTTTCCCATGACACAGCTAGCCTTACTTTTCAGAGCTCAAGACTCTTCCCCAACCCGTAACTCCCTGTAGGTTGGCCAGCCCTTCGGGGAGATGCCCTGTTCTTCAGTGTGGCCCATCCAGTGTTTAGATGGCCTGCCACACCGGACCCACAAATCAGCCTGCACACCTCTCCCTAACTTGTCTGTATTATGTTCATTTGCTGGGTGGTGATAAATATTAGAATAAAATAAACTAAAGATGGCTGGTGAGGGCTCTGTTAGCTATCTTTATGGTCTCCACTGCAGCTGTATGACAGGTTAGTTGGGAGTAAGCGGTCTCTTTTCACCAAGTAACTTTAGCCTTGGGAAAGACGAACATCAGCTAACTCCAGAGCTATGATGGTCAGTGCCAGTCAGTAAATCAGTCAGATTTTAATTACTGGACGGATGACAGGGTGCAGTGACAGGTTGCAGTCCACAGGAGAGTCTTCCTTCAAAGCCACTTTAAAACCAGAGAGTGCTTCAAGAGGAAAAACCAGATGCAGAGATCAGAGGCCCAGCTCAAGAGGAGGGTGGGTTCCCATTCCCGTCACTTTAACCACTTCCTGCTTGCATGTGGACAGAGCGAGGGGAGCCGGCGGCCGGCCTGGTACAGGGAGGTTTCCTTCCTTCCCCAACCCCTTCTCTCAAATTTCCCCTTGCCCTCCTTTTCTTTCAGCCCTGTGATTTTTAATAGGTTCCTACAGCTCTTTGCCTCCGCGGCTGTTTCGTGCCAAGAAAGCCGTGGCAGATTTGTAAAGTGGCAAACCCTGCTAATTAGTTAGATGAAGTTGCCTTTCTGACAGTGGCTCTGGCGTCAGAGAAGGTGACATACCTTAGAGTGACTGCACCGGGGAGGCCTCTCCATTGTTCTCCTCGTGCTCTTCCCGCGCCTTATTACCGATGTCCTGATAATCACCCTTCCTCGAAAATCCCACCCCAAAGTTGCTCACTGCAGGCCTGGCTCCTGGCAGAAAGTCTCCTGCCTGATATGGAGCCCCCTGCAGACCCTACGACCTTCTCTAGGAATGCTCTGCCCCCAGCACCAGGGAAGAGGGCTAGGACAAGGAGTTTAGGATACATGCGTGCAACATTTCGCCTTGTGTGAGTGGAGCCGGGGGGACGGGACGGCGTGATGGGAATGACTTGCAGTGACTTTGGGGACATTGGGATGTGCTGTTTCAGGACATTCTTTTGTACTGCCAAACGGGTCTTGGCATCCTTGGCAAACAACGTGAAGACCAGGACCATTTCCCGGTAAAAGTGACGGAAATCATCCCTCCTGTAGAAACCGTAGCCCAGCCAAGACAAGGCGATGCTCTATCTCCGCTTCTTCTCCATTACGGCCCCTGAGAGGTGGCAAGGCCCATACAGATCACCTACTATGACTTCCTCGTGTTGCCAACAAGAAGGGTCCTGGAGAGGATGGGGACTATCCTGAAGTCACCCAGCTAGGTGAGAGAGAGTGATGGGTTTCCTGCTTCCTATCTCACTCAGTCACATCCAGTTCAGTATTAATCAGCCATCTGCAATATGACTCAATTGCAACCCGCATCGTCACTGAGGGCTGAGGGTCATTTGTTACAAAGCTCACAGCAAATGGGCATTTCTCACTGGGCGTGTAGGTCGGATACGGCAACCTTGCTCCAGGCTGCAAGTCAGATTCAGGTCTGCTCCTTTACCTCTCATTCCAAGGCTCAGGCTGAAGGGACCGTGACCACCTGGGGCATGTTCCTCTCCTGGCAGACTGCAGGAGTGAGAGAGGGCAAGCCAAATCCCACAGACACATGCAAATCCTGTGGTTCCCTCATGGCCCCTCAACATCCATTGACCAAAGCAGCCACATGCCTAAGTCCAAAGACAAAGAGCCACCGACTCTATTGGGAGAGATGGAAAAGGCACACACAGGTCACCAAAGCTATGGGTGTAAAATCTCATTACAGGGTGGGAGAAAGACTAAGAAACAACAATCCAATTCTTTCCCTATCACAACCCAGTGAGTTTTCCGATGGCAAATTGGATGAAATTGCTTCCTTCTCTCCCAGAAATGATAAGCAGTTCCTTATTCTTGCCAAGAGAATCTCTAAACTCCTTAGTAGGAAAGCCCGTCACATGGGCCCCACCTTGCCTACCCATAGCCTGAATATCTCCTAGATCATATCCAGTCGGTCTTAGAAACTCCCCAGAGCCACCATTCCTTCTAGATGAGGCCCATAGTGTGCTGAGTGCTCAAGGCTGGTGTGGGCGGGGCGGGGGGGTGCGCTGGGTGAGCTATTTCCCAGGAATCAGATGAGTTTATTCCCAAACCTGCTTTACTTGTAATTGTCATTATACAATTTAATAAATTGTGCACATTGATCAAATAAGAGGTGAAAAAATTAGATTTTTTTGCCTCTGAAAACTAAGTTGAAAGCTTTGGAAAGACTCCAGAGAGACCGGAGTACTGATAAAAGTTTCCACGAGGGAAGCTACAGTAGAGTATATGTCTGAGGCAGGAAATCGTGAAGATAAAGATTCTGCACTTAGGTGGCTGCACGAAGTGTCTCCACTTTGCAGAGCCTGAAATTGGAAGTGGTGGGTGCAACATCCCAGTGCAGTTTTTGCAAGAAAGGAGACATGGGATCCATTTGCAAACTCTGACCTGAAGGCTCTGCATCCAAAGATTTGAGGTCTCTGCAATTTTATATCCCTCCACATAAAGGTGGTCTCCATTTCTGTCCCAGCTCACTGAGGGAAGACCTTCGGGCTGCATTTGCTGTAGAGTTGGTAGGAATGGAGCTTAGTAGATCCTGCCGGTTGCCCTCAAAGTTAATTGCATCAGAGAGGCCCTCCGGGACCCAGGAACGGTCAGAGCCACCCGGATTGTGGCACCTGTGCCCCACAAGAAGAGTATGCTTGGGTTTCTCTCTCCAGCTGTGGGTTTGGGTCACCACTCTCCATCCCAAACCATCAGCACAGATGGGCTCTCCTCCTCGCGATGCCTGTGCCTACCCAGACGGCCAGGGCCGGAAATAACAACTGAGCCTTGGGAATGCTGCACTGTGGAGCCCACAGCCCCGTGTGCAAGAATTCAGATGCAATGAACACATCTGCATCTCCTCTTCTGGGAGACAGGCCCCACGTCTGCAAGTGAATATCCTCCCAGGGGGGAGCCCTGAAATGCACTTGAACTCTGATTTGTTTTTAGCACTTTACGGTCAGCTTCAAAAAATAATTTTAATATCTAGACCTCTGTTGGGAGAGCGTTGTAATGGAAATACAGTATTTTCCAAGGATTAAACAGAAGCCCACAGTGAACAGAGGCCGCTCCTTGGTCTCTGCACAATTGTAAATATAATTTTTAAAGAAATAAGGTATAATGCAAATGATTATTTATGTCCCATTTCTCTATTCCAAGTAGAGAAAAACCTAACCAGTGTTTCTGCTTTCCTCATTTCCTAATTCCAAAAGTAATTTAACAAAAACAAACAAGTAAACTGAAGGGAATGGTAAAATAATCGGTAACTCTCGAAAGAGAACAGCAGTTTCTCGGCTTTTAGATTAATTCATTTTGTTCAATGCAGATGTGTTAAATCTATTCATATCCACATATTCGAGATGAGTTATTTTACTACATTGTTGTGCTGTATAAAATGAGTTATTTTGGTGAATTAAATGCTAGGGTGTAATTTTCAAAGGAAACAGAGGTTTGTAAATGCAGCACAACGCATGTCAGTGTTTCAATGTGATTATTAAATATTACAGGAAATACATCTCATGATCGTTTACTTTTTTCCTTTTGTCTTTTTTTAAATGTGTATACAGGTTGTGGTGCAAATGGATATTGCAACTACAAAGATGTCAAAGAAAATGCAACTATCGTCATTCATGGAATTGTATCTCCCCTTGAAGGATACATATATTCTATTTTGTTAATCACCATCAAAGAAACTGAAAGAACTGAATGCTTGACTCTGATATCTCAGCACCCTTTACAGCAATAGTGCAAGGGGTTGAGGGAGGGAGGCAGTGAAGTCCCATGAAAAAAAAAACAATTTCCATAGAGTATTCAATTTGCCAAAACGATGGCTCAGAGAAAGTTAAATACGTTGATTAATGTATCTGGTATGGACTTACTGAGTGTTTCTTGATTTTGGAATGCCTTGCCTAGACTTGAAAATGAGCTCGGAGATTCTAGCCCCAGAAGGAAAATAGGTGGGGACTTTCCTTCCTATTAGCTCAGTGGCCAAAGTCACTGGCCCCGGGAGGCCACTGTTCTGCTCAGCTCAGGCGTAGCCAGTGAACCCTCTTGAATTCAGCATTCCAGGCCATTACTACCAATCCATCACAATTGGCATATGCAAATTGAAATATATTCCCCCCCCCCTCCGAGAGTTAGATCAACTTGCCCACTGTATAGTGTAGACAGCCCTTTTTGCCTCCACTCTAGAAATTCTTAAACTACTGCTGCTGCCATAATATGGGCGTGTCCTTCTGGGTCAGCTGTGGTTTGGGGCAGCAGCATCCTACCTTGCTGATTGTCACTGACTGTAGCCCCTTCCCACAATCATCATGTAAAAGCAAAAACACGAATGGAAAGAAATAAGGAAACGGATCCCAAACTTTGTCTTGGGGAAGAAAAACTGGGGTTGGGGGTACTGGGCACTGCTCCTTGGCCATCTCCTCATAGCTTTGCCCCGACGTGAGTCCAAATGCTTATGAGAATGTAAAACAGAATATGACTGGTGCTGTATCAATGTCTTCTCAAATTTCAGGTCAGAATTTTAAAAATCTAAAAACATGACATTAACTAATGAAAAAGAAAGCCCTCGATTTTCCCATTTTCTTTTGCATTGGATTACAGGTTGAAGGCGATGAGAAGGAGGGCAGAGTGAGTGCCCCTCGATTTTCCCATTTTCTTTTGCATTGGATTACAGGTTGAAGGCGATGAGAAGGAGGACAGAGTGAGTGCAGAAAGCGGGAGAAAGTTCAGGCAAGAAAGGAGAATGCATGGGAGTGTCTGCTCCAAGCAAAGCCTTCTCCGCACTCTTTCATTGAACAGACAAAACATAAAAAAGACAGCAAAGAAAGAAAGAGAGAGGGCCGGGCGCCATGGCTCATGGTTGTAATCCCAGCACTTTAGGAGGCTGAGGTGGGCGGATCACCTGAGGTCAGGAGTTCGAGACCAGCCTGACCAACGTGGTGAAACCCCATCTCTACTAATAATAAAAAATTAGCTGGACATGGGGCACGTGCCTGTAATTCCAGCTGCTAGGGAGGCCGAGGTGGGAGAATCAATTGAACCCCTGAGGTGGAGGCTGCAGAGAGCTGAGATCGTGTCCTTGCACTCCACCGGCCTGGGTGACAGAGCGAAACTCCGTCTCAAAAAAGGAAAAGAGAAAAGAAAAGAAGAGAGAGCTCAAGAAGAATTTTTGCCAAAAACTAAAACCAAAAATAAAATAAATACAACAATCTCCTTGTAGAAACGGGGAGTCTGGGACCCGATGCGTTGCTGAAGAACAGAAGCCTCTCTGTGCGCAGCTCGTTGCATTTTTTTCTTGGGTGAGTTAAACAAGAAGGTGGGAAAGCAGAGCCTGCTTTATGTTGCATCTCTCTTTTCCTCTCATTGAAGTGGGAGCTTGAGCGATTTGGCGGCTGGATCTGGGAACCTGCCTGCCAAACTCCACCTGCTGAAGGGACTTGCTCCAGCTGTTTCCAAGAGCTCCTCTTCTGCAAAGGTTTATCGGAGAAGAGAGAGCTAATAAAAAAACATGATGAATCAGGAAGCAGAGGCAAGCCGAGGAGCTCACTGTAGGGAGCCTCCCGCCCTTCCTTCTTGGGTGCCAGCCCACCCTAGCTCTGCCTGGGCAGCCACCTGGTATGAGCCTAAGGAGGGCCCAGAAACAGCAGGCTGGGCTCAGAAGCCACTCACTTGGGTCCTTAATGCTGACCTGAGCCTCTGTGGTTTCTCTGAGTGAGTGAGTGCTGGGCAGTCGGAGGGGATTTCCTGACACTATGGGGGATCCTAGCTTTAGCAGTGCAGGGAGTTTGGATGCTGACATTCACCTTAACCAGGGTGAGGATGATGGGTGATGTGACCTTGGAGTTACAGCCTCAATTGTTCTCAGTCCCATGATGGGAGTGTCTCACTACATTGCATTACATTTTACAAAATAAAAGACGTATTTTTAAAAATACAACGCGGATCGTAAAGGCAAGCTAGTACTTCTAATATTCCTCTCAAGATTCAATGGTGTACCCTACATGGAAAGGAAAAATGGCTTGCTCACCCAACTGGGAGGCCACTGTGGGTCTCGAACAAAATACCGTCCTAAGGGATTTCCATGAATAACTTTGACATAAATGACTTTCACCTTCAGACATACAGTTATGTTTGCAGGAGCACAGAAGCACCAGGAGGCTTAGACACTCTGATCCTTGATTTGCTATAATATAAGAAAGGGGCTTTGTGCTTTAGGCCCCAAGCCTACCCACTGATTCCCTTGCAAATATTTTCTAGGTATCTACTTCAAGTCAGGCTTGTCCTGGATCTTAGGGGCAGGAAGAAAATAAGATATTCCTGCCCTCAAGATGCTTGTATTTAGCAATGGGCTGATACACAGGCAGAAAGGAAGGTAGAGGTAATAAATGACTTTCCATCACATTATCCTCCAAATCTGGACCTTGCTGTGGATTTCACTTTAATAGTCTCATTTCGAGCTGGATTAATAGCTACATATCTTATTAATACATACCACACACGTTCTGTAAACCTGTTAAATTCCTGGGACCAGAGGGGTCAGATGCCCAGTCCTGAGTGGTGACATTTTACAGCTGGAAGGAAAGGACCAGTGTCTGCACAGCACATTGCAAAATGAGGGTCTGGGTGCTGAGGCACATTCATTCAACAAGTGTGTATTGAGCACCTATTTTGTCCTAGCACTGAACTTGGTCTGGGATGAACTTGGTCTTAGGACTAAGTTCTGTGCTTTAATGTGCTTAAGCACATTGTCCTGTGCTTAAGAGGCTCATCACTGGGTATAGTGGCTCACACCTGTAATCTCAGCACTTTAGGAGGCTGAGGAGGGAGGATCACTTGAGTCCGGGTGTTCGAGACTAGCCTGGCCAACATAGTGACACCCTATCTCTACAAAAAATTTAAGCAATTAGACAGGCGTGGTGGCTCATGCCTGTAGTTCCAGCTACTCAGGAGGCTGCAATGGGAGGATCACTTGAGCCCAGGAAGTTGAGGTTGCAGTTAGCCGTGATTGTGCCATGGCATTCCAGCCTGAGTGACAGAGAGAGATCCTGTCTCAAAAACTAAACAAAACAAAGTAAAAAAAAAAAAAAAAAAAAAAAAACAACAACAACAACAACAAACAAAAAAAACAAAAAACTTAAAGAGGCTCACACTCAGAAGGGAAGATAGAAACAGAAACTATCATTGGAAAATGGCAAGTCCCTTGCTAAGAGACACACAGGATAGAGGAACAAGAATGCAGCCTGAGGAAATCAGGGGAGACTCCCTGGAGGAGGTGATGCTGTCATCATGTAATCTGATTGTTATTATCTCCTTATGTATCTAGAATTCCCTTGCTCCATGTGAGCTCTGGGAGGGTAGGGCCAATGTCTAAGGGTTTCCACTTGGAATACCTATTCCTCCATCGCTGATGGTTTGCCAAGATTTGGGGAAAGAAGAGGTTGGCAGGGGGTAGACGGAGGGGCACTTCAGGCAGAAAATATGTAGGAAAATAGAAGCAGAGGCATAGGAACCAGACCATGTGAATATACTTAAGCTATAGGAGGGGAAAGGACCCAGAGATCCAGAGTGGATGTCTGTGGCCAGCCTCCTGCAAGCAGCCCCCCTGGGTTTGATCAGCACCAGCACATTGTTTAAAATCTGCTTGGATGTGCACACAGCAGGGAGCTCCGGAAGGCTCTAGTCCCTCCAGGACCAACACAGCTCTCTGGGGTGTTACCTCTGCTCCATTCCCACTCTCCTAAAGACAAGCAGGTGCAACACCCTTGGCATAAATGAAGTCTGAACAGGTGGCATCTTGTCCTTTCCAAGGACCAAGAATTCTGCACCTTTCCCAAAAAGGTGTGTGGCTTTTTTCAAGATTCCTCCCTTGCTCTACAAACCACTCTGCCTGTTTGACTTGCACATTCCCTCCTCTGAAACACACAAGGTGCACTTTTGGAAAACAAGCAGGAGCTCCCCATCTCCCACGTCAATCCCCAGCTTCCTCCGTGAGGCCCTGGACAGACTTCCTGAGCCGGGCCCCACAATGGCTCCTCCACCTCTCTCTGGCAGGTTTCAAGATTTTCAAACATGGGTAAAACAGGTATTTCCCAAGATAGCTTCTACATATGTGGCAGGGATCTCTTTTTAATAAGGGCTTTCAAAAGCAACCTTCTGCTTCTGAGCTTTGCAAAACACGGCTCTATAAAAAGTTAGCGAGCCTCCTTGCAGCACGCCTTGTTAGCTTCCCTTGCCATTCCCTTCCTGTTAATTCCATGATTAAACATTTTGCCCCCAACTATACGAGACATTAGATGAGAATGGAACAATCCTGCCATGAAACCACGGGTATGGAGAAAGAGGATTTTTTTTTCTTTCCCCCCTTTTTCTCCTCACAAATAGGAGATTTACGGTAATTAATGCCATTTAGTTTAATCTATAAATGTTTGAGGAAGTGATGCTATTTGTTTTAAGTACTACTCTCAGCGAGAAAATGCAGAGTCCCCTCCAATTTCTGACTTTATGCTCAAGAGCTAATGAACTGAATTCTTAGTAAACATTGGCAAAAGATGCAAATGAACAGACAGAGGCTCGAGATGCAGAGGGACACATGAGAAGGAGCTAATTTTACACAATTGACTCTGTAACCTTTTTGGATCAGTGGAATTAGAGACTGATTAATCAGCCATGATTAGCATTCATTGAAGCTTTTGACACTGGTGCATTGTTTGTGGTTGTTTCTGTTCCCTCTTTCTTTCCTTTTTTTCCTCTCTCCCTTTCTACTTTTCTCCCCTCTTCTTGCTCTCCTGGGGTTAACAGTTTCTAATACATTTCACTGCCTGTCTATCATCCTGGATGGGTCGGAGCTAGTCTTTATGGACTTTTAAAATTAATACTAGACAGTTCTCTCATGACATGCCCTTGCTTCTGCTGCTGCGCGTGGCTGTTTAATTGTAGAGGTGGCCTCTTGTGGCCGCATGCTCCCAATGTTTAGCAAGGGTTGGAAATATGGATGTTAGGAGAAAAACTGGCAGATGGCTGACAAGGCATTTTTACTCATAACACACCAGTAAAACTTTAACTCAGAAGATTTAGTGCGAGAGCGTTCCAGCCAGCAAGCTGCAGCCATATGCAGATTTTTTTTCAAACTTCTAAACTGATGGTTTTGCAAAGTGTGCATAAGCAGCCTTTATTGATTATGATGTTAAAAATTGAAAGCGTCAGTATCATTTAGCTCGAGACAGTTTTAAAGGAAAAATGAACATTCGTTTTCATTATGAACTACGAAAAGGCCAGGGGCTGGTGAGGTCCACATTCATTATTTCTTAAATTCCAGAGAGGAATTCTCTCAAGTAGGTGTCTCTTCAAAAAAAAAAAAAAAAATGTATGCACTTGAAGGATGGGAGTCAAGCTGCAGTTCACTAATTCAAGGTGAGGTTATGCGGGGCTCATCAGTGTGACTCATGGGCTGGTGGTGAGGGCACACCTTGTGGACTGCTTCTTGCCACGTTGGAGATGGTATTTATACTGCACTCCATGTGCATTGATCTCACCCAAAACTATGCTAAATAACTCTGAGGAACTGACAGGAACCCACAAAACTAGGGCAGAGCAGCCCAGGGCCTCTGCTGCCTGCCTTATTTCATCCCGGGGACTACAAGGGCGGCTTACCTGGGAGCAGTCGATTGGCCTTAACGTCCATCTTTAGCTGCTTTGTTTGTGTCCTGCTAAGGAGGAAGCTATGTTTGGGGCCAGCCATGCATTCCCTTTGAGGACAGTGCGGTATAGGACCACGTGACATTTCTTCCTCTGCTGAGTTAATGTTAAAAATGCCCAAAGGCATTTGTTTCTCTTACAGCTTACTGGCTTAATATTTTAAAATGGGAAATCATTGCTACACCGGAGAGAAAAACGATGGCAACAACAAAAGACTAAGGCAGAAGGAAATTATTGCGTTTGCCCAAGCAATCCAAGTAACGTCTACCTAACACTGCAGAGGGAGACAGCTTCCGTCCACCTCCCTGGATTCTGCATTGCTCCTTCTAGCTACAGATGCTGGAGAATCACAGCCCGTGAGGATAACCCTGAAGCAAAAGAAACTCCACATTGCAGAGACAATGAAAGAGGCCCAGCAAACCTGACTTGTGGGGGCAGCCTGGAGCAGAAACATCTGTTTCCAGCTAAGATGCTAAAGTGCTGCTTGATGCAATAAACTTGAATTCTAGTGCAGTTTGAGCCCAGACTTTATGTTAGGAGCTGGAATGAGTGCTATTTCCACGCACCTTAAGTTCCTTAATCTTTGCAACTATTATATTATCTTCATTTTACAGATGGAAAAGTTTATTTTGAGGAGCACTGGGCCATTTAATTCGTTTGATTGCTGGTAGGCAAGCAACTTGTCCAAAGACGCTTAGATAGCCAGGGAAGAAATCCTCCAGAGGATTCACTTCTTTCTGGGAGGACAGGAAGCCCCACCTCTTTGGATTGTGTACATGCTTGCTCACTGTACCGGCATCCCTTACAAAGGCACTACAAGACCTGTTTCTCTGTCCTCTTAGCTCAGGCCTGAGGTTAGAAAGATTTAAGGAGTGTGGATTTGCATGTCACGCCTTTAGCCTGGAGGTCAGAGTTCTCCACATACTAAGAAACTGATCAGACATTCTTTTTTTTTTTTTTTTTTTTAATTTATTTATTATTATTATAAGAAAATGTGGCACATATACACCATGGAATACTATGCAGCCAGACATTCTTTTCAAGATAATTGTGGGCAGCACCCGCTCTTGAAAACTGATGCTGACTCACAAGTTTTCTGGAAGTACTGGATGAGTATTATTAGGTTGGTGCAAAAGCAGTTGCGGTTTTGCCGTTCCTTTTAATAAATATTTGGGTAATTGAAGCAGAAAGAGTGGTGGTTAGGGATGGAACCATCACTCCCAGTGACAAGGCAAGTCCCTCCTGAACAGTACACTCGGGTAAACCCATTACTAACAAGCATCATAGGGACATTTTACAAGTTTAATTACCAGAGAGCTTAATAGAGAGCTCTCACCCAGTGCCCTGACAAGTGATGAAGTAACTGGGCCAGTATCAGTCAGATTTTATTTTCTCTGGGATTGGGCTATTGGATTGCCAACGAGTCAGAACTGCTGAGAAACTGGCTCCACTCCCTGGCTGAGGGATCTAAGGCAGGATAAACATTTGTCCAAACACCGAAGCACAACCCTGAAATTTTTTGTAAGAAGTTATTTTGGAGAGTGGACTGGAGTATATACTCTGGCATGAGTAGCATTTTGCTGGGAGCATTGTTTAGCTGGGCCCTCACGGAGCCCCAGTGGGATCGGGAGAAAGGAGGGTAATTCTAAAGTCCACATCTGTGAGGGTTGAACTGGTGGCATCAAAGGGTGCAGCTCCAAATTCTCCTCTGGGCTCCAAAAACTAAATGGAGACCATTCTTGTTTATGTCCAGTTTGGGATTCAGAAAGCCCCCTCCAGCTTGAGGGATGGCATGGGAACCAGGAGGAAGCAGAAGGATCATTCAATATCAAAATGTCCCTGAACTCTTAGACAGCTCCAGGCAACTCTAGGGGTGGGATAGACCATCTTTATTGGTCCAAAGTCTGCATTAACTAATGCTTATTGGATGGTGAATTATAACAGAAACTCTGTTAATGTGTGGGAGAACCACATGAATATCAAACAAATTCATTATGATCGGTGCTATTACAGTGAATACCAAATGAGATCATAATGATGGAACAATGAAAGTGTTACCGATAGATTTTATTTCTGTAACAAATCCTCCATGTAAAAGCCCCTCCTGTAGTGTTAATTCTAATATAAGTTTGCATTTGAATATTGGCCTCATCAAGTAAATTATGTTTTCCAGTAGCCCACACAATAATGTTTAGGGTTGTGTTTTGGGTCGTGCGTTCTTTTTGCCACTAGGATAAGCCCCCACCAGACAATTTCCAATCCGCCTATAGAGTTTGATGACTACTATGAAGGGTCACATTTTCCTTTGAGTGTCCAATCATTAGAAATTCATTTAGTATTCAATGTAATAACACTAATGCAATAGGACAGGATGAGTATGAAATTCATCTTGCATTCATATAGATGTGATATGTACATCTATCTGAAAGGGTTCCACTCTAATTCAGCATGAGTTTAGTCCTAGTTAATGGCCACTTTAAAAATAAAGCATTACTAGAGATGAAGGCTCAATTTCTCTTGATGGACATTTGGAATTTTGTGGACACACAGCCATAATGTCAAGAATTTTTCCAATCAGTCTAAAGCCGTTCAGAGTGTGGACACCAATGCTCCTCTGGGCCAAAGCTTGGGAGATGCAATTGAGCTGAAATGCACTGATAACATGTTAGAAGGCTGACACGCATCCAGAGTTTCCTGTGCTCCTGACTCCGCGCTCAATGCCATGGCTGGGTGATCAGTTTAAGTCAGAGAGGTAGGTACCATTCATAATTCAATTTACATTGAAGAAATGGAAGTTTGGAGAGGTTGGGTAACTTGTTCAAGTATCTTGCAGGTAGTGCGTGGCAGAGACAAGAGTCAAACCTGTGGCCACGGACCTGCTTTCTAGAGTGGCCTGTAAGAACTGTGGCTTTCCTTCCAGTGCTGAGCCAAGTTTAGGGTGTCAGTAAATAGTTGGATGAACGCATCACTGATAGATGTCTTCATGGCTAAAGCGATAGGAAAGCTCTGCGGAGTCGATAAGTATCCAGCTCAGGCATGAATTTTTGTGCATATCTCTATTAGCTGCTTCCAGGGATCAAATTTTGGAGGCCAGAGACTAGTGAGGCACCCTCCCACACACTGTTGCTCCATGTCACACACCCTCCCACACACTGTTGCTCCATGTCACACACTCACCCTCATAAACAGAGACATGTCATGGAGAATTTCCAATGCTCCCAAGCAGACCCTTAAGAATCCTGCCCCAACTCTTGGCATCAGGATGGTTACTACAGAAAGTGAACCCACTCATTTCCTGCCATTTCTGTTCTAGATAAGACACACCCAGATGCTTTACGTGGGACTGAGGAACTTCTCTGCTAAATCCTCAATAAAATGCACTTTGATGCTCCTCCATAAAGGCATGGGTGCATGTCCAGCCACACCGTCACAGCGTTCTGGATAGAGCACGACACACACACACGCATGCGCACACACACACACACACACACCATCTTACACTGAAACTCAAACTGGCTTACAGTTAGTTCCCTATCAAGAATTAATGCAATATCATGCACACACCATTACTGAAAAATTCTACGCTGTTTTTTGCCAAGTGTTCCTATATAACAGTTTTATCACAAGTCTGACAGCCTCCATAAAATTTCCAGGCATTCTATATCAACAGCCCTCTTTGTACTAAGTTATTAAACATTAAATTTTTATTCGTCATTTGTATTCTGTTATGCAAAATAAGCTCCTTGATAAGATGTGTCTTCTTAATTGGGCCCTTGATGCTTCTTGGATCGGAGTTGTCAGATTAGCTGGAAGAAGAGGCACTGCGTTGAGCCAGCTAGCTACCAGGAGACCAATAGCTTTGTAACAACGATATTAAGTTAGAGAGGCCAAATGGAGGGCAGCGCCAGGCTCAGGTGAGGGTTTGCATCTGTGCATGTCTTCTGCTCAGGCACTTTTCTCCTGGCATCAGCAGGGCTGATGGAAATAGATTTGTTTGTTGTTTACAGCATGCAGCTGTGGGCAATGCTGCATGGGAGTTGTATAAGATTGAAGCAAATTTGTACTGAGACTAAAATACGGAGCTTTGCTCCCGTCAGCAGTCTCTGGAATCTTATTGTCGAAAACTTTATCTAGTTGTAACCTTCCCTAGGGTGATTTCCATTTGCAGCTGCCCTGTTCTGTCTCTCATCTCCTGTCCCCCACCGCCACCGCGGCGTTAGTACTTAGCAGGAGCCAGCCAGCCCCGGCCGGAGCTCCGGTTCCTTCCTGACAGGGCCACACACAGAAGGACCTGGCGACAGGGCAGCCATTTTCTCTCCCAGCCCTGCCCCGGTCGCACAGCCCATGCCACCAGCCCCTGGCTACTGCCGTCTGCGCTCAGCCAGGCAGGCTCCGGGGACCAGGGACGCTACTTTCCCGTTTGGCGTGGACGGCCGGAGAGCCACCTGATCTTCGAGCAGAGGAATTGCACCTGACAATAAATTATTTGCTGTATGTTGGAGCACATGCGTGCACCTTTTTAGAGATAGTTCTAATTTTACCCGGGGAGGCCCGTTCCGCTACTGCAAGTGTCTCTTTGTCCTCAGATGCTGTTGGGAGGAAAAGAAAAAACAACCAAAAAAAAAAAAAACTTTCTGGGGATCCTGGGGTAGGGTCAGTTACTCAGTGGGGACACACACCTCCATTGTTAGGGCCAGCTGGCCTGACAGACAAGTCGCGTGCATTTTCCCTGATAGGACTCCATCGAGTCTTTGAGTCTATAGAAAGTTGTGTGTGTGTGTGTGTGACATTTGTGTTAGTGTGTATCTGTGTGTATGCGTATTTTATGTGCCTGTGTCTATATGTGTTTCTGTGTGTGGCTGTGTGTGTGTGTGCATGTCTCTGTGTATGTTTGTGTGCATGTGTATATGTGTGTGTATCTGTATGTATGTGTCTGTATGTGTGTATGTGTGTGTCTATGTGTGTCTCTGTGCCTTTGTGTATGCATGTGTGTTTTTATGTGAGTGTGTGTATGTGTGTGTCTTTGTATTGTGTGTGTCTATGTATGTTTACGTGGCTATGTGTGGATAGTGTCTAGGTGTATATTTGTGGTGTCTGTATGTGTATAGATGTGTCTACATGTGTATTTGTGTGTCTACGAATGTATGTGTGTCTATGTGTGTATATGTGTGTCTACATGTGTATGTCTGTGTCTATGTGTGTATATGTGTCTCTATGTGTGTTTGTATGTCTATGTGTATATTTGTGTGTGTCTATGTGTGTATGTGTGTGTCTATGTGTGTAGATGTGTCTATGTATGTGTGTCTGTGTGTGCATTCTGTATGTGTGTGCACATATGCATGTGTGTTTGCATACGTGTATGTGTATGTGTCTATATGTGTCTGTATGTCTATGTTTATGTCTACATGTGTGTCTATATGTGCATGTGTGTGCATGCATATATATGTTCGCATGTGTGCATGTGTATATGTGTGTATATGTGTCTATAGGTGTATGTATGTCTATGTTTGTGCCTATGTGTGTATGCATGTGTGCATGTGTGTGCATATATGTACGTGTGCATGTATATATATATATATGTGCATGTGTGGTGGGGGTTCTGAGGCACGGGAATAAGATTTTGCAATCTTCTGTGGTTATTGAGCCATTGTATTCAGGATGCCTTTTAGGAATGTGGTTGGTCCTCCCTGACCAACTTCATATCCTTAGCTTAACCAGGAGAGAAACCCTCTGGGCTGAATTTGTCTTCATGTGCTGAGAAAAGCCTGCTGTCCAGGCCCCATTGGAGGAGGGCAGGCCTCAGCCATATCTGCTTCCCAGAGGAGCAGGAGGCCCATTGCTCACTCCCCTGTGCAGCCAAAGCCTCCAAGAGGAAGGAGGAAGAGGTCCCACCCACTTTAGCTAGAGGCCCCCCTGCAGGGGGGCAGCTCTGGACTACCTGGGCTTCTACCCAGAGCAGGCTCCCCCTCCTGAGTCTGCCCATGCTGACCTGGGCTAGGGCGGGTCTTCAGTGGGATTCTGAACCTGTCCATGGAGATCTCCTGAGTGTGTAGCTCCACTTGGAGTAGCTGGTCTGAGTTTTCTGCTTTGGCAACCCTGAGTTTTGGGGTCCTAGTGGGCTTCTCTTCCGGGCCCCTGGAAGATCTGCACTAAGGGGATGGAGTGGATGTCTTTGCACCTGTCAGCAGGACCTGAGGTCTTAGAGAGAGACCAAGTAAGTAGAAAAGTAGTGAAATGTCTAGAAAAATGTGCATGCATAGCCTTCAACTGTTTGTGGAATACCTCATCTCAATATCTAATCAGGTACCAATGGGTTACCCCCAAAGCCATTATGGTGAGAACAGGACTACTCACTATGCCAATGCTTGCTGTTATACATACTATGATTGTTTGTGGTTTCAAGAGACAGAAGTTCAACTAAAACTTTTTAAAAGTATACATAAATAAAAGTGTATCCTCTCCCAGTGTAAAATCCGAGGATGGGAGTTGACTTCAGAAACAGCTGAAGTCAGGTGCTGAATGAAGCCAGGAGAACGGCACCTTTCCCATCTCTACTCTGCATTCCTCCACACTGGCATATCCATAGCTCATCTTTTCTCCAGGCAGTGCAAGATGACCACCAGCAGTGCCAAGCTTCTGTTTTGCCTGACCACCAGCAGTGTCAAGCTTCTATTTTGCCTGCCTAGAAATCTCCATGGAAATAGCAGATCTGGCTCATGAGACATCAGCTAAAACCTCAGGGCTGATTCTCAGTGGCCCAATTTGGGTCATAGTACATCCTGAACCAGTCACTGTGATGGAAGGATGAAGAACTCTTGAAGGTGGCTGCATGTGGCTTCTGTGTCTGCCCTTAGAACCTAGCTATAGGGTCAATTCTGCCATGGATGGAGAAGTAGGGAGAGGGAGGGAGGATTGGCCTACCAACAACATGGAAAGGAAGAAAGACAGAAAGGTTGTAAGAGCCATTTCTACACACTCCAAGTCTTCAGACTTTGGGGAAATGGCCCAGCCCTGCTGGCTGTCAGGCCTTTCAAAAGAGGGCCTGGTTGCCCTCTCTAGCCAGGTCTCCCATTGTGTGCAGCCCCTCTGTGATCCAGGCCGTCCCAACCTCTTGCTGCCCCCAAGATGTGCCATGTACCTCTAGACCTACAGGCCTTTGTTCATGCAGTCATCTGTATGTAAAACTTGCCCATCCGCGACCCTCACTCTCATCAGTTTATGCTTATAAGAAAATTCCATCCATCCTTGTAGCCCAGCTCCAAGGACAGGCTCTCCAAATACCCTTTTCCTCCTGCCGTCCCCCATCAGTCACCTGGCCTTCTGCTTCTCCATGTTGAGGGTGATAACAAAATCATTCACCAAGTGCCACCCTCTGTATACAGCAAACTCCTAAAATCTCTAATTCATATTGAGCATACAACATAGTGAAAGACACAGACAAGAAGCTCAGTTGAGTAGACCGGTGAGCCCATAACCCTCTTGTGATGAGGACTCTAAGCTTGTAGCCCAAGTGAAAGAGATGGAAGAAAATGAACAAGTAGAAGATTAAACTTCCAATTCCAAAGGTAGGACCGAGTTTCCTCTACCTTTATCCTCTGTGATAACACAACAAGATCTAGGTGGCTATAATGTCTACAAAATTAAGGCCCCAGATTGTCGCTGAGGATGAAGAGATTTGATGGCTTGAATTAGCCCCCAAAGAGTCCTGGATTCTCTGGGGAATGCCCAGGCCTTCATTTCTCAGGTCTCCCCACACACAGGCTATGAGAATGATAAAAGACAGACATTATCTACATTCTAAATACATGTAGGTTAATGAAAAGATCACTATTTTCTGGTAATCCATAATTCTCCCAAGATAAAGGACTCCTTCCTGTATATTCAAGAGCCAATAGCCACTTGGACTGGAGTGGCCTTGGTTTCAGCTCCTGGCTGTGTTTTGACATTTCAAATTTGTAGAGGTCATGTGTGCAGCGGGAATGGCTTGCTAGAACACTGATGATAATATTCCTGGCAGGCTCAGGCGCTGGAAATTCCGGTTTCAAGATATCTCATTATCTGCAGGTGCCATAATGGGAAGCTGAATGCAGAGCTGTCAATCATAGAGGAACATTTGGAAACGCAGCAGCCACATAAAAGCGTTCCCTGACTTACCCCCTCTGCTCGACGAAGGGAGGAAGGAAGCTCAAAGAAATCGTCTTGCAAGCAGTTCAGCGGCATCAAGAGGAACACAGCGGACTGAGTCATCTGATGTATATGGTGCCCACTCACAGGCCCCACAGAGTGCCTGCCTGTCTCCAAAACTGAGCCTCAGGAAGGCATCCCTGCCTGCAAAGGTGCTGTGGGTCCTCCTGCCTCTTGACCTTGGGGTTTCACCAGTAAAGCCATGCCATGAAGGCATAGTCTATTCACTTCCGGATGCTATATGCAATTCTAACTAACCCAGAGCCTGACAGGTGAGGCAGGGGCTGGGGATGTGTAGGATGGACATTCGAGAATACAAGGTAGTTTTGTCATATGCAGATGGTCCAGGGCTTTGGGGGAACTGGGGGATGGTGGAACCCTGATGTTTTTTCTGTCCTTGCTATTTGGTCCCACATTAGGGGAGCCAGTCTTGAGACAATCTCACGAATTTTCAAAACAAAACTCAATTTGATGGGCTGCAATTTATTTGAAAATAAGACCTCTGGTCTGAAATACCAGCATTCATAAATGGAGCCGGTAAGTGGAGGGCACAGCACCGTCACTGAGCAAGGTTGCAGGGACTGACTTCTATGTGGCTGGCCGGTGTTGGTGGTTCCCGAGCACCTTAAGAACAAGACTTAGAATTAAGGGATTTCAGAGCTGGAGTTTTGCAAGGATCCATGGACAAGAATGAATGAACTTGTTTCACTTTCACTCAGTGTGAAAATAACACACACAGATTAAAGACAGAGGCCACCAATGCAGACAGCTCCCAGGACAGACAGGAATTACACAAAGTGTGGGGGTCTGGGCAGGGCCCATCGTGAACCCAGGGTCAGGAGCTCCTCCTATACCAGCACATGCTACTCAACTCCAGCCAGTTTTTGCCAGGAAGCAATGACTGGCCACAACTGCCAACCTCTCAAAAGCTGTTGGAAATTCAAACTCTTTTTGAAAAATTTCTAATTTATCTAATTCAGTTTTTTTTTTTTTTTTTTTTGAGATGGAGTTTGGCTCTTGTTGCCCAGGCTAGAGTGCAGTGGTGTGATCTCTTCAGTGGCTCACTGCAACCTCCACCTCCCGGGTTCAAGCAATTCTCCTGCCTCAGCCTCCCGAGTAGCTGCGATTGCAGGTGCTCCCCATGACGCCCAGCTAAATGTTTGTATTTTTTGTAGAGATGGGGTTTCATCATGTTGACCAGGCTAGTCTCAAACTCCTAACCTCAGGTGATCCACCCGCCTCAGTCTCCCAAAGTGCTGGGATTACAGGCCTGAGCCACTGCGCCCGGCCTTAATTTAGATTTTTAAGAACAAACAAATGACTGTGATTTGGATACTTCCAATTTACTACGTGTCCGGTAAGAACTAAAAAGTAGTTTTCCAAATGGCAGAATATCACTACGTTATCTCTATAACCAGCCAATAATTATATTCCAGATCCTTTTGAATTTTTCCTAGAAGAGGAAGTGACTTTATTTACATGAATGGCTTTCCTTTCACATAGTTTAAGTAATTTTATTCCTAATTGAGTCCTTCTTTCCTTCTTTTCTTCCTCCCTCCCTTTCTTCCACCATTTCTTTCTGCCTACCTCTTCCTTTCCTCCTTCTCTCTGTTTCCCTTTCTCCCTCCCTTTCTTCCTTTCTCCTTTCATCCCTTCCTCCTGCAGAGGTGTTGAGCTTCGGCTGTGTTCCTGAGCCCTGCCGGGTGTTGTCAGAACAAAGATGAATAAAGCCTTCCTTAAGAACCTGAGTCTAGTTGGCAGGAGAGATCAGAGAGGAGGTATTAGCCGTGCTCCTGGCCCAATGAGAAGAGGCTGCGAGACACTAAGAGGGTGGTGATTGTTTGAGGATGGCACCTCTGTCATTTGCTCCTGAGGACAGCGTAGGCAGGAAGTGACCACCATGGAAAATATACGAATGGTATTTGTTTACTCCACAGTGACATTCACAAAGGTCACTTACAACATGCTTAGGAAAAGGTTACTGATTTGGGGAATGGGATATTTACGCTGTGGAAGATGAGGTTCCAGGGAAGGGTAGAGATGGAGGTGAGAAGAAAGAGCAGATGGGAAGGCTTTTCTTACCCTCCTACTGGGCTTTCCATGGGAAGGCGAATTAGCCTTGCTCTATGATGCCGGACAGTTGATAGGATGGAAGCTTAAGCCCACTATTCAATCCTGAGAATTTGGAAACCAGCAGACCTAGGACCAAACCCCAACCCGACCACTAAGTAACAATGAGATCTTCAACAAATTGTCTCTTTGAGCCTCAGTTTCCTTCTCTGTAAAACCATCCCTGTCTCACAGTGCTGTTGATATAATTGACAAAGATGATATGTGTGGAAGGCTTAGCTCAGTGCCTGGATTGCCAAAAGTATTCAGTAAGTGGAGAAACAGAAAGTTCATCTTTATATTAAGTCAAAATCTAACAGTCAGCTGTCTAAACAGGAAGCATGGCTGCATGCGGAAGTAGTGAGTTCCCTATTATTAGAAGTGATCAAGCGAAGAGTAAGTGACTAGTTGGCGGGGACCCTTTTCTTTATATAGGGCTTGAAGAATATTTATATAGCTTTAAGTTCCTTTTCAATTTGGAGCCTCCGGGATGCTTAGAAAAGAACTGGGTACCCTAAAAATGTAACCTGTGTGTGTGCGTGTGCCAGAACACGTGTGCATGCACGCACAAGACAGCCAATGGGATTTCTAACTATTATGGTAATTTTTTTAAAGAAATCAAATGAATGAATAAATAAAATAGCTTTAGTTTTAAATTTAAGTATCAGTCACAGATATTTGACTGTCCCTTTTCTCCCCTGTTCACTTCCCAAAGCAAGCAGACCCTGCGTCACATCTTCATGAGATCAAGAGGGGCTACAGCAACCACAGAGGCCTAGAGTCCCCTGGACTCACCAGCTGTGCCAAGGGAAGGGTGCAGTTCTTAATGGTGGCAGCCTGCTGGGGAGGAGGGCATGTCCATGCCTTCTCTATTTCTCTGTGGACAATTTTATTTCCCTTTGTATCTGTCCCTGATGATGACTTGCCTGGGCACCATGTTGGATTGCTCTGTGGTGAGCCATGAGGAAAGCACTTTATTATATACGAAAGAGAGGTGGAGGGATGTCAGATCAGTTTTTGGTTCTTTCCACTCTCTTTGAGCCTTGGATGTCGTTGGCTTATGCCTCCCTTTCCTTTTCATGTTTTATACTCTCCTTTCTAGGCTACTTTCCTGCATTGACAGGTACATCGGTGACCGAAAATATATAAGTTGTTTGTTGCTAAGATGTTTGCATGTGAACAAGAGTAAAAGTTGAGGCCATCATCATATCCAGTGGTGGAATTTCTGGTTGGCAGGGGAGGTGTTTAAGGAAATTCACTGGGAGAAAGAAACCAGAACAGGGTACTTGCTAAAGCTTTGATTTGAGTTCCCAAGAGACCAATAGAAGAAACGATTTAAAGTTTCTTCTTCTTCTTATTATTATTATATTCTATTGGTTGGGTTTTACTCTGATGTTTCAAGAAATTGTTCCTTTACTTAAAATTGTATGCAATTGGATTTATTAACTAATTTTCACCCAAGAAGAGCCATCCCAGGGACTCTTTGGATGTTGATCCAGTGAGAAGGGTGTGAAGGGGAATTCTCAGCCCCCTCTTCTCTCCAAAAATCCTTCTTCCACACACTCTATCCCCAGCCCCATCTCCAAAGTCTATTCCAAAGGTGGTCTGTTGCGCCCCATTATATCTGGAAAGATACCTTGAGGCTGAAGAAAGTATTTCCACTTTTGCTTGTCTTTATTTCTCCCTTTTTGCATTTTCAAAAAAAAAAAAGTGTTAAAAGAGTGGATTCCGAGTATGCTTTCCATCTAGCCGCATGTGCTTAAGCAAGTTATTTAACACCTCTGCACCACAAAAATGAAGCCAATGGTAACTAGCTCGGAGAGCCACTGTGAAGAGCAGGTGGCACAAAGTGGGGAGCCTATATCGTCATCAAGTGCAAATGGATGAAGGTCACTCCCCTCTCCCCTCTCTCCCTCCCTCTTCTCTTTCTCCCTCTCTCACTGCCTCCCTCCCTCTCTTCCATCCTCCTTTATTTGCCTTGTTCCCCTCCTTTTTCCTTTCCTCCCTCCCTTCCTTTCATCTTTCCTTTCTTCTTTCTCTCTTTCTTCCCTATTTTCAAGAAGAATTAATAGAGACTGGACACGCTGACTGGCACCTTTAATCCCAGAACATTGGGAGGCTAAGGCAGGAGTATCATGTGAGGCCAGGAGTTTGACACCAGCCTGGGCAACATAGTGAGACCTTCTTCTCTATAGAACATAAAAAATGTTAGATGGGCATGGTAGCACATACCTGTACTCCCAGCTAATCAGGAGGCTGAGATGGAAGGATCCCTTGAGTTGGGGAGTTCGAGGCTGCAGTGAGCTGTGATCTGATCACACCACTGCACTCCAGCCTGGGCAACAGAGAGAGACCCTGTCTCTCATAAAGAAACAAAAAGAGGAACGAATAGGATACTCCAATGCCAGCCAGAAAACAAGATCAAATAATCATTATGCTCTACCGACTGATAAAGAATCTGAAACCATGTCATCTCTTTATATCCATGTGAGATGTGCAGTGCTAGAGAAAGACACGGCCACTTCTCACTCAGCCTCAGCACCCCCAGCTCACAGGCTGCTGCTGCCTCCTCCCCTGCCCTCAACCCAAGAGCAGCCGAGCCTCAGAAGGAAACCTCAGAATGCAGGGCTCCAGGGAGGAACGCTCTGCAATATGAAAACCTTCCCACGGAGGCTAACTGACACACATTTTACTTTTAAATGTTTAAACGGATTGATTCTTTCTGACAACATTTTCTTAAAGACTTTTTTCCCCTCCTAATGAATTTGAGTCTTTTCGAAAGGCCTCTGATTGACAGAGCCACAGACTGACAACTTCAAGTTTCTCTGAAGACTGAGGGTTTGCAGCAGCCTGTCTGGTCCAGATGAGCAGGGAAGAGAGGAAAGGCAAATACCCAGGCACTTTATTTTGATTTCGGAATATGGCCTCAGTTACCTGGTACTGCTCTCAGGAATGATAACTTCTTCCTGTCTGAGTTGCTGATGCCCCACATAGCAACATTTTGGTCAATGCCGGACAGCATGGACCACGATGGTCTCATAAGATCATAATAGGGCTGAAAAATTCCTATCTCCTGGTGACATTATAGCCATCCTAAGGTCATAGCACAAGGCATCACTCGCATTTGTGGCCAGGCTTGTGTGAACAAGCCTATTTCATTACCAGTTGTATGAAAGTCCAGCACATATCATTATGCTGTAGACTTTAGCAACGTTTTGCACAGGATAGCAACGTTTCGGTCAAAGATAGACAGCAGGTACCACGGTGTTCTCATAAGATCATACTGGGGCTGAAAACCTGATATCTCCTGGTGACATTGTAGCCATCCTTAAGTCAGAGCTCAAGGCATCACTGGTGCTTGTGGCCATGCTGGTGTTAATAAACCTACTGCACAGCTCGTCATATGAGTGTCTAGCACATATAATTATGTTCTAGACTTTAGCAACGCTTTGCATAGGATAGCAATGTTTCGGTCAAAGACAGACAGCATGTACCATGGTGGTCTCGTGAGATCCTACTGGGGCTGAAAAATTCCTGTCTCCTGGTGACATCGTAGTCATTCTTAAGTCGTAGCAGAGCATCACTTGTGTTTGTGGCCATGCTGGTGTGAATGTACCTACTGCACTGCCCGTCGTGTTAAAGTCTAGCACATACAATTATATACAGGACATAATACAATGATAATGAATGACTGTGTTACTGGCATTCGGATTTACCATACAATAATCTTCATCATTATTTTAGGATGTCCTCCTTCTACTTATAAAAAAAAGTTAACTGTAAAACAACCTCAGGCACGTCCTACAGGAGGGATTCCAGAAGAAGGCATTGCTATCACAGATATCGCAGGAGGTGACAACTCCATGCGTGTTGTTGCCCCTGATAACCTTCCAGTGGGGCAGGATGTGGAGGTGGACGACAGTGATATCTATAATCCTGACCCTGTGTAGACCTAGGCTAATGTGTGTGTTTGTATTTTTGTTTTTAACAAAAAAGTTTAAAAAGTAAAGAATAAAAAAATTTTAAAAAGTTAAAAATAAAAAAAAAAGCTTACAGGATAAGGATATAAAGAAAGAAAATATTTTTGTACAGCTGTCCAATGTGTTTGTGTCTTACGCTAAGTGTTATTACAACAGTCAGAAAGTTAGGCCAGGTGCAGTGGCTCTTACCTGTAATCCCAGCACTTTAGGAGGCCGAGGTGGGCAGATCTCCTGAGGTCAGGAGTTGGAGACCAGCCTGGCCAACATGGTGAAACCACATCTCTACTAAAAATACAAAAATTAACTGGGCATGGTGGTGTGTGCCTGTAATCCCAGCTACTCAGGAGGCTGAGGCATGAGAATCGCTTGAACCTAGAAGGCAGATGTTGTATTGGGTCAAGATCATGCCACTGCATTCCAGCCCGGGTGACAGAGCAAGACTCTGTCAAAAAAAAAAAAACACACACACACACACACACACACACACAGAAAAAAGAAGGAAGGAAGGAAGGAGGGAGGGAGGGAAGGAAGGAAGGAAAGAAAGAAAGAAAGAGAGAGAAAGAGAGAAAGAGAGAAAGAAAGAAAGAAAAAGAAAGAAAGAAGAAAAGAGAGAAAGAGAGAGAGAAAGAGAGAGAGGAAGGAAGAGATAGAGAGAAAGGAAGAAAGTTGAAACAATTAAAAAGTTTATAAAGTAAAGAAGTTGTAGTAAGCTAAGGTTAATTTATTATTGAAGACATTTTAAAAAATAAATTTCGTGTAGCCTGAGTGTACAGGTTTATAAAAAGTCTACAGTAGTGTACAGCAATGTCCTAGGCCTTCACATTTACTCACTCACTGACTCACCCTGAGCAACTTCCAGTCCTGCAAGGTCCATGCATGGGAAATGCCCTATATAAGTGTATCATTTTTTATCTTGTATACCGTATTTTCAATGTACATTTTTTGTGTTTGGATATGTTTAGGTACACAAATACTTCCCATTGTGTTACAATTGTCTGCAGTATTTGGTATAGTAACATGCTGTACAGATTTGTAGCCTGGGAACAATAGAATATACCGCACAGCGTAGGTGTGCCATCTCGGTTTGTGTAAGTCTGCTTTATGATGCTTGCACAATGGTGAAATCGTCTAACAACACATTCTTCAGAAAGTATATATCCTTGTCATTAAGCAATGTATGACTATGATTACTTCAGAGTTTTGTGTATTCAACAAACACTTCTTGAGTCTCCTGGATTTGTATCATGTATGATGATGACAAGATGAAAAAAGTCAGTGAAAAATCATCCCTGTCCTCAGGGAGTTCAGTCTCACCAGGTAACTAAGCCAGCTGCAGAGGGTGATTCTCCCATGGTGCAGTAGTTCCTGGACTTGGCCCGATTGAAGGTCTGTTAATGGGAGCTGAGCCTTCAAAGAACAAGACTGTGATGAGCGAAGAGTGCCAGGGAAGGGCACTTCACCTGTATTTATACCTTTGCCCAGGGGGTCACTCGAGGCCCAGGAGCATGGCCCGTTCAAAGGCAAGTTCTCCCTCCTGGCTGGGGCCAGGTCTCTGGAGGTTGCTGTAGCATCCAGGCTTGACCATTACTAGGTCAGAGGATCAGGAAAGTCCCGAAGGGCATGTTGACATGTTTCAGATTTATCCTAAAGCTAGGGGGCGGTTAGTAAGCATTTCCAAGGAAGAAGGCGGAATGTGCCAACCTACATTTAGAAAGCCATCTCTGGTGGTGTCATGGCGGAGGGCACACTGGAAAGGAGAAACACCAGAGGCAGGATGGTGAAAAGAGCAGACAACAGCAAGACCACTGAGTGTGATGAATGGCATGGACTTGTAGTGTAATTGTGTTAGGGGTGGGTAGATGCCAGAGGGCTCATGGAGACACTGTGGTTTCTTTCTTCCGTCAACCAAGTCAGAAACCAATGAGATTGGTCATGATCATGTTGATTACGGTGTTACCTGAGCATGCAAAGAAAGGGATGCAACTGATAGAACTTTGAGTTTGGTGTTTAAGAGCGAGAACAGGGCTGATGTTGCTTCAGGTTCTATTTAATAACGAGATGAATCTGGACACTTTGGCTTAGCCAGTTATTCAAAATGGAACTGCATGAATTGGTATTCATCCCATAGATTCAGACTCGGGTGTCAGCCAGCCTAGACTTTAGATTCACAACTTATTCCATGTCCACCTCTATCTTCCATTCTCCTGTCATTTCATTGTCTTATTGTTTGACCAAGTTGACCAGTCACATTTGCCTGACCAGGGTGAATCTTTGCTTGGGAGGAGAGTATCTGTAGCGTGCAATTTTCCTACATGCACGTCGCTGGCCGCAGAGCACATAGGGGTTCAGTGCATCACTATTTTCAGGGGTGGGAGGTCTGAGGACCTTTCCTGGATCTATAGGTTCTCAGGAGTGCCTGTCCTCAACAGAGGCTGGAATGCACATCGGTGAAGGACGGCTTCTGCTTTCTTCACATTTTGGGGTGAGTTGTTTTGTTGGATCAGACATAGTGAGATCATCCAGTGTCAGTTTTTAATTTATGGCATTTAATTACGCATTTCATTTGCAGCAATTAAAAAAAAAAGTGATCCACACACTGCCTAGCTTGTGTTGACTGAATTGGTATTAAAAAATAAAAAATAAAAACGGAACTGGCAGGCATCCTCTCTGTGAGGCCTCCAGCAAATACCAAAGCCGTTTTGGAGTCATCTCTGCTCACTCCTGCCACTCCCCGGTTGTCTCTTCCTTCCTGATCGCTGAAGGCTCCTGCCACCTTATCATGGTTTAAAATAAGACGGGGCGAGCAGCATCCCCCTCTCCACACTTTGTGCCTCCATGGGATTTCACCCAGAAATACAAGCAGGGAATTCACTTCCCCAGAAGAAATTCGAAGCCAGAGGAAAATGAGTGGGAAGGGCTCCCACCAAAGGACCCTCATGGGAAAGTGGCCTTCAGAGAACCCTAACGAAAGCTGGGCCAAGATCCAGGGTGGGTCATAGCCTGTCTCCCAGGCAATACTTCAGACAGTGACATGACGAAGCCAGTAAATTACAGATTCTTCCAGGAATGGTGCCAGAGAACTTGACATTTCACATTCACTCACACATTGGCAGCTGTCACCATGGGTAACAAAATGCAGGCACTACCTACGGCTCAATAGGTAGCCCGTCCCCCAGAATTTAGAGGCACCCATCTTAATCCCTGACAGCCCAGTGTCCAGGGATGTGACTCCAGATGCAATTTTGATGAGACATTACTGCATGCATGTAGCAGGAATGGTGTTTTGAATGTGAAAGTTAGGCTTAGCACAGAAACTAGAAAGCAGACAGCTTTGGACTGCGTAGGTTTGGCTTCAGATATTTTTGCATTCTTCGGTGTGAGTTTTCTTATTACTGAAATTGGGCATTGTCATTGAGGATAATGCAGAAAATTCAGATGAAGGATACAAGGAAAAATTTGAAAACATCTATGATCTCACTGCCCAAATATAATTATCATTATATTTATTATAAATCTTTTGAGAGATTATAACAACAGAATAATATATAATTAATAAATATATAACACAATATAGTAATATATCACACACACACACACACACCCCCCTTCTTTCCTTCTTTCCTAAATATTACAACGCCATTAGTCATAAGAAACATCATAGCTTCTTTACTTGGGAATGGGGATGACACTAATGGATCGAACAGAAAAATGTTTCAGCCCGCAATAAGATGTTCATTTATCCATTCAATTTCATTCTGATTTGTTCTTCTAAATCACAATTAAAGTTATCAAAAGTTGAATCTATGCTTTCTTTATGTCCAATTACTCTTGGCCATGAGCAGTGATGCCCCGCTTCCCAGGAACGGCTGCCTCTTCAAATCCCACATGGGTAATCTTGATTGTGATATCTTCAAACACTTTTATGATTGACAGCCTATCTTTGAAGCACATCAAAGAATATTAGGTATTGGTCTGCATTTCCTATTTGATTAAACTTCTGAATAACCTTTTTTCCCCTTAATTCAGTCATGTCTTCTTTGAAGATAAGGGTCTTCTCTTGAAAGGCAGTTGGAGGTTTTAGGCAGATAGATGTTCAATACCTGAGAGAAAGTCCTTCATGAGTCTGACACCTGGAGCTCTCCTAACTGTGGAATTCCTTGGCCTATCACTGAATCTGGCAGTTTACACCACCTTTATCCAGCTTGGGACATCCAGTCTTCTTTGTCCACATGAACATGTTGAGTCCCTTGTGAATCACGGTAGCATTTTTCTAAAGGCATTGTAATTGACAACCACAGGTCTGAATTTAACTTAACGTGCTCTCTTCTGTGCTGCCTTAAAGTTAATGACTGTCAGCAGAGACGAGATTCCGACAAGCAGTTATGCTCCTGTCCAGGGTTAAGTTAGCCTGGGCATAGATGATAACAACAATATGACATGTTACTCACCAATGCCCGGCTGGGTGCTCTCAGTAATGACTTCAAGGGCCCGTGTTTGAATCATGGCTCACAATTTACCAGTGGGGGAGCTTTGGCAGCTCCTTAAACTGGATTATGGGGACTCCATGAGGGTTAAATGAAGAAAGTCACAACAAGGGCTTAGCCTTGAGCCTGACATGTGGCACAGGCTCAATAACCATTTCTCCTCCACTGCCATCACCACCAGTAGCAGCAGCAACTGTTGGTTGAGCGCCTACTCTGTGCCAGTTTGATATGCTGTTCTCGCATTGCTCTAAAGAAATACCTGAGTCTGCGTAATTTATAAAGAAAAGATGTTTAATTGGCTCATGGTTCTATAGTGTATACAAGCATGACACCAGCATCTGCTCAGTTTCTGGTGAGGCTTCAGGAAGCTCTTACTCATGGTGGAAGGTGAAGGGGGAGCAGGTTTCTCATATGCAAGAGCAGCAGTGAGAAACAGTGTGTGTGTGTTAGGGGGTGTAAGTTATCCTGTGAACTCAGAGTAAGAGCTCACTCACCATCAAGAGGATGGCCCAAGCCATTTATGAGATCCACCTCCATAATCCAAATACCTCCCACCAGGCCCCAACTCCAGCACTGGGGGTTATATTTCAACATGAGATTTGGACAGTGATATGGTTTGGATCTCTGTCCCCACCCAAATCTCATGTTCAGTTGTAATCCCCAATGCTGGAGGTGGGGCCTAGTGGGAGGTGATTGGATCATGGTGGGCGTTTCTATTTTTTTTTTTTTTTGAGACGGGGTCTCACTCTTTTTGCCAAGGCTAGAGTGCAATGGCATGATCTTGGCTCACTGCAACCTCTGCCTCCTGGGTTCAAGCGATTCTCCTGCCTCAGCCTCCCAAGTAGCTGGGATTGGAGGCATGTGCCACCATGCCTGGCTAATTTTGTATTTTTAGTAGAGACAGGGTTTTGCCAAGATGGCCAGACTGTTCTTGAACTCCTGACCTCAGGTGATCCACCACCTGCATGGTGGGGGTTTCTCATGAATGGTTTATCACCATCCCCCTCAGTGCTGTCATTGCACCCATGAGTTCTTGTGAGATCTGGTTGTCTAAAAGTGTGTAGCGCTTCCTCCCTTTCTCTCTCTTCCTCCTGCGCCAGCCACATGAAGTGCTCACTTCCCTCTTCCATTCCACCATAATTGTAAGTTTCCTGAGGCCTCCCCAGAAGCTGAGCAGATGCCAGCATCATGCTTCCTATACAGCCTGCGGAACCGTGAGCCAATTTAATCTTTTTTTCCTTGTAAATTACCCAGTCCCAGGTATTTCTTTATCATGGTGTGACAGTACACTAATACAGGCAGCAACAAATATCCAAACTCTATCAGCTGGTCTTTGTTCCCAGTGCTTTATGTATAGGAACCCATGAAATCCTCACTACTGCCCGATAAGGTAGGTGCTGTTGTTAACCACATTCACAGATGAAGAAACCAAGGCATGAAAGAATTAAGTAATTTACCCTCTATTACACAGCTAGTAAAGGGCAAAGCCAGGATTTAATTAGCTGGATTGGCTCCAGGGCCTAAAGTGCTAAGTATACTCTTTGTCTGTAGAATAAATGCACATTCACCTGAGTCTGCATCATTTATGCTTCAATATTATACATCCCTCTCCATCTTCCCCACTTTTCCCTCCTTCTTCCATCATGTCATTTGTCATGGCAGCAGAGTGGCCTTCTGTGTAGCAAAGACATAATAGTTCTTAGCTGCTGCTTTGTTGTTGGACATTTAACTCATTTGCAGTGTTTTCATGCTTTAAATAATGCTCTGGCAAAAGCCTCTTGGTTAAGTCTTGATACTCACCTATGTCTATTTTTTTGAAGTAGACTGCTGGACATGGTATTGTTGGGCAGGGGGACCAACCCTCCAGGTTTGTCTAGAGCCAAGGGTTTTCCAGGGACACGGGACTTCCAATGCTAAACTGGGACAGTCATGGGCAAGCCAGAGTGGTTGGGTCACAAGACAATTTTAACCTGTGTTATTTGCTAAAATGTTCTGATGGTTGTGCCTTTCCTTAACATTGGGTTGACGGTTTGCTGTCAAGATGGAGAAGGGAGAAAAGGGGGTCTTTCTAGATGGCTCTGGGGTGTGGTCCCAGCCTGTGTCCACGGGATGACCATGGGAAATATGGATATTAGGTTTAAAAGTTATCAACTGAGGTACTGAGGAGCGGATGCAATGAGAGTCACAGGAATCAACGGACATGAGAAGGATCTTGACAGCAAGGTCGACAATGTCGGAAGAGTCAGAACCAGAAAGGGACAGGGATAGTATCATGGCCACTGCATGAAGGCAGAGCCAATGTGTCCAAGGATGGGAAAGTATTTGGGGGTCTGACATCTAGAGACCTGCATCAATTTTTGAAGTCAGCAAAGTGGACTTATCCACGCTAGACTCTCCTTTTCTTCAGTTCAGTTCAGCAAGCATTTATGGAATTCCTCTTCCATGCCTAGCACTCTACCCATTACTGGAGGTAGGAAAGGAAACAAATGCCTCTGGGAAGGTCCTTTTCAGGACCTGTGGTACCCATCCTTGCCAGACACCCAGAGTTATTTATTCATTTATTAAGCAAATATGTACTGATGCTGGGAATATGGCACCCTTCCTGGGATTTATAGCCTTTCTCTTTCTCCTGCTGAAAACACTCTTAGGAGAAAATCTCCTTTCAGTTTTGGCGAATGAACCCTTTTCAAAACTAACATCATTTTAAAAGTATCTCACCAACGAAGCAAAGCATATCTTTCCTTGTTAAAAAAAATGTTTCCAAACCTAAAAGCCGAAAGGGGAGATTTGAGGGCATGGAGGACCCTCTTGTCCAAGCCAGTAGCCCATACCAAGGCCAGCCCTTCTAGGGGAATAGGCAAACAGCCTCATAGAACAAAAACACAGGCCTGTTCTTCCCAGGTCTGGGCAAAGAAAAGGGAACGGCAGACCAAGGGCGATGTGCAGGTTGCTAGCCTGAAGGAGTAGTGAGCGAGCAGCTGGATGAGGGCTGGGCTCTGGGCCTTGAGGGCATCCTTCCCTGTAGGGCCCTCCTTAATACTGGACATTCAGGGGTGATCCCAAGCATGTCATTCCTAGTATTTCCAAAGTACATATTTCTGATCCTGCAATTGAAAGAAATAAATTCACTCTGACAAAAGCTAGTATTCCCTGAGAGCATCCATCAGGATCCAGGGCTCTGTGCATAAAGCTGTTTTGTTCTAGAAAGGCAGTTGTAGAAATACCTGATTTCATGAAGCTCCACAAGGCAAGCATTAATGCGTCAGTTTCCATAGAGTAGGCATGAAGACAGCCTCCACCTCCCAATCTCCACCCTAAGGTAATTGCAGTCCAGCACCGAGAGGGCTCATTCAATCTAGCAAATAACCTTCTTAACTTCTCTCCCAAGGTCTCTTCCTGTCCCTAAACCAGAAGGCTGTGGCAGATTTCTTGTTTCTCTCTGGCCACCAGGAGCCGCTCCAATGGCCCATCTCATCCTGGCCCCAAACAAATGCAGAGGTCCCTTTCTCCTTACAACTTGTCTACTGTGTGCCAAATCTGAGGGATGGATTCCCCAGTTCCCACCACAGAGGGCTGGACTTTGGAGAGAGATTCAGAAAACGGTGAGTTTTCCTATGCTGCTGGTATTAATTTTGAAGAACACTGAGTACCCACTCAGATGAGCTCTCTGTCAGTACTTGGGGACTTGGCTTTGTTACAGATGGCTCATAATTAAAAGTGATTTAGGCTTAGCATGGTCGCTCACACCTGTAATCCCAGAAAGTTGGGAGGCTGAGGTTGGAGGATCATTTGAGCCAGGAGTTTGAGGTCAGCCTGGGCAACATAGTGAGACCCCATCTCTATAAAAATTTAAAAAATTAGCTGGGTGTGGTGTTGCACACCTGTAGGCCCAGCTACTTGGTAAGCTTAGATGGGAGGATTGCTTGAGCCACGGAGGTCAAAGCTGCAGTGAGCTATGATTGCATCACTGCACTCCAACCTGGGTGACAGAGCAAGACCCTGTCTCTAAAAAGATAAAAATTCAAAAAATAAAATGAAATAAAATAAATTAAAGGGGATCATAGGACCTGTGTGCAGTCACTCCCAGGGAGATTGTGTACACACTATATCCCATCTATTTGCATTTCCAACTCCCCTATATCTTAGAGTTCACATCCACACTGAGCTCCACTTGTGCTGGGTACTGAGTGAGCCTCCTAAGAAATGTCGCCTGCCTTGCCCATCCCCAAGGAACTTAGAGGTGCATCTCCTCCCAGGCACTGAAGTCAGAATACCAAGGGCAGAAAGCATTTCTCAAAGCAGCAGCAATTTCCAGAGTCCATGGAGCAAGATGTGGCACCATGGGTCCCTGTCCAGCTTTGAGCACATAGTTTTGAGAATGAGCCTGTTGTCCACGGACGGCTCATTTGTTGCAGTGAGAGCCAGGAAATAATGACCATACAGTGATGATTAACATTTATTGAGGATGTATTACATGCTGCATACTGTTAGTGATTGCCCTTCAAACCTAAGGGGTAGAAAGCATGAGTCTACCTTCCTAAGCAGGAAACCAGGACTTACAGAGGTGAAGGAACTTCTTCAGGGTCTCTTAGCTAATGAGGGACAGATCTGGGACACCACACACAGGTGTGTGGCCACAGTGCAATACTGCTTGTCCTCAACTTAGAGGCCCCCAAAGCCCAGCTAATGGCAGAGATTGTGAATCACTTAATTTTTGTGTGTGTGTTTTAGAATGAGCTATAAATGGCTGGCATTTGAAAATCAAAATCGACATCATCGGAAGTATAAAAATAATGAGGTGGGTGGTAAATGGCACATTGGCGCGTGTGAGCAATTTGCACAACGAAGGAATAGGGGCCATTTAGAGCCAACAAAGAAATGGCTTCTCCACAGTCACAGATGAAAAAAAAAAAAACAACCGATATTCAGCGTTAGGCAAAGGCAGCTTTTAAGCAGTTTCACTTATTGTTAAGCTTCCTTTTGATTATGGCAAATAAGTTTCCCTTTAACGGGAGATTCTCTTATAAAAGGGAGGAAGGGCAGCTGAAACGAGGCTGGCATACTGGTGCAAATGATCTTTTCAGGCGGCCTGTCCCCCGGCCCAGGGCCCATGTGATCTGTCTTCAAATTCTCTGGTGTTTGGTAGGGGTCTTTGTGGCGCAGGTCTCCTCGGCTGACCATTGAGGTAGCTTATTATCTCCCAGAAGCACATAATGTGTTCACCAAGTGACTGCATTACAGCGAGCCCCTAAATTGTATTTGGACAAAGAATAATTGAACACTGGACAGAATAACAAATGCCCCGGTCAAGTTTGCTTCATGGGTTTATCGTGTTGTATTAACATGATAGAAATATGAATACTTAAATCTTATCTCAGGTATAGTTTATAACTGCATTAATCATTTACTGTATTATATATTTTTCATGTCAGTAAGATTGTGGGGAAAAGATTCAATTTTCACAGCACAGTCAGAGAGTGTGTTTTAGATAAAGTAAGAGGCCAGGATTAAACCACTGCAACATGGCTTTCAATTGCAGGCCCTGCAAAGGGAAGGTTAGCACATATCAAACAATATTAAGCAGGATCGTTTGGGCTTTGGAAAAATAAATCACCAGGCCACTCAGTGCCGTTGTCGTGTTTGATGGAATCAGGTAAACACTTACAGACTTTTTACTTATATGTGATAGGTCCAAACTAGGCTGGTAGGACTACTCTTTGTCCAAGATTGATGCTCTGTTCTTTGCAATGTGTGTCTGTCGCTGACTTCCTGTGTTGGTCCAGGCAGGTGTGCAGGGGAAGAGAAGGGTTCAAGGGCATCTTTGACCAGGCACTGGACAGACAGCCCTGAGTGGCACACCCTCCTTCAGGGAAGAATGGATTCAGAGAGGCAGTGACAGTAAGTGTTTTGCTGAGGTGCGTACCTCCGGAATCCTGGAGTATGTTTTCTAAAACAGTTGTTGGGGGGTGGGGGAGGGAGCCACCTTTTCCCCTCCATAGGTGATAGGTACCACATTGGTTCCTGCCTGGCTAAGCCCTGCAGAATCTTGTCAGCATCAAATTAAATCACCACAGACATTCTCGCTGGAGGACGGACGTTTTTCCAAATCGCTAGCTTCAATCCGTTCTGAGGGGCTGGGATGGGAAAACTTGGCATTTTTTAAAGTATACATTTCCTGAAATTTCAGTTCCCCGCGATGTTGTTCTAAAAACTCTGTAAGAGGTCTGTCACGGGTGGCTGTACCCTTTAAGCTTTCCTGTTTGCCCAGCAAAGTGAAGCAGAGGTCGCGACACAGAGCAACTTATTTTTCAAAGTTTAGGAAAAAATCAAAACAGCAGGCCACAGCATAGAAAGGTGAGATGCAAAGACACAAATCACTTCCCAGTCACAAAAATTGCCAAAAAATAGCAGCTTGCAGCTGTGCACAGCAGGGGCAGAAAACATTAAACACATGTTAAATAACAAATAGGAGACTTAAATATAGCTAAAAATGGACCTTATTCTGAATAAATCATGCAAGCTGCATCTTAACCGTCCTGAGAAATGTAATGGATCATGTGAAATCTGCCAAATTTGTATTAAAAAAAAAATCAATAGCGTGTGTGCCTCTGCTTTTAAAATGACATGATGTTCGGTTCAGGGAAGACGTTCTGTGCTTCCGCTGTCCCCCACCCCCGCCACCTCCCACCACCCATAAGACTACAGCTGGATTTAAGAAATTTCACTTTAGTTAAAGACAAGCAAGACATGCATTTGAATAAGTCTATTTTTTTTTTGGTGGATAAAAACTATTTAACATTCACTTTGCACTGCCTTAGCATTTCACAAAATTGTTCCCTCTTTCTTTTGAACATGTAAAGGAGTTGGCTCATCTATTCTGAACCGTTTTTTGAAAACCGCAGAAGTTCATTTCTCCGATACTTCTCATCCATTTTTAGCCTCTACTAAGACATAGCCATCGCCACACGGTCAGAGAGGTTTTCATGCCATCTCCTTCACTGCCTGTCGGCGGGGGGGGGGGGGGGGGGCGGTGGCTGGGGGCAGGGCATTGCCTTTTGTGACAATAAGGCAAAATAAATCTCCAGGCAGAGTATTCAAATCAATCCTCCTGGCAAGTCTCCTTCTCTTGAAATGTTTGCTGCCTATATATTTCTGTCTTCAGATTATTTCCAAGTCCGTTGGCTTGCCTTCAGCACTTAGGGTCATATTTTGGTTCATCCTGTGTGTGTCTCACTTTGGAGATTAATGCACCTTCATAACCCAAGAGTGAACTGTGATGAGAGACTTTTTAAACTTTGCCTTTATATTGCCACAATAGCACGTGTTTTGCTCCAACACACACGCACTCACACTCACACAAACACATATGCACACATGCGCACACACAAGCATGTACACTCACACTCACACAGATGCATGTGCACACACGTGCATCACACACGTGCATGTTCCTTAGCGTGGAAAGGTAGTCTGTGGTTGTACACTCCTAGCTCCCAACAACAGTGGAATTCTACAGCTGTATATATAATTTTTGTTGTCAGTAATCAGTTGCCAAGGAGTTTAATGTAAGGGACCGGGGTATGGTGTGGAGGAGAGCATTGTGATAATGCAGCCTGCCTCCTCACCGGGTAAATAAAGGGGCTCTGTACACCCATGCCGACCTCCGCGCCTGACGTCCCATCCCAGAGCTATCTTTGCATTCGGAATATTCATAATACTCTCTTAGTGTGAACAGCAAATATCTGGCTTTGAGGGCAAAAATATATATGTGTGTAAAAGAGAGAAGCAGAGGGAAAAATACATTTTCAAAACAAGGACCAAGTACAGCCCTAATGGGAAGCCTTTGAGAGGCATGATTAGCATACTTCCGAGGCTTCCCCTGCCCCAGCCAGCCTCTTTTGGCTGCACAGAGAGCATTTCCACCGAGCTGCACTCAGACGGGGGCTCTCCAGAGCCAGTGGATGCTCTAATGTACTGAGAAGTCATAAATATGGAATACGCTGCACCGCTGCTTCCATTTCCTGTATTTCAGGGATATGGGGGAAATTACAGATGGTAGCACAAGTAGTGATTAGAAAGATGGAGAAAGTGTCAAAAAAGAAAAGAGAAGAGATTCTGGTAAAAAGAAGAAAGAAAGAAAGAAAGAAACAGAAAAAAGCCAGGAGAAAAAGAGGGAAGGCAGGAAGGAAGGGAAGAAGGGAGGGAGGAAGGAAGGAGAGAGTGAGGAAGAAGTGAGAAAGGAAAGAAGGAGGGGAGAAAGCAGGGGAGAAGGAATGAAGGAGGAAGAGAAGAAGGGGGAAGGAGGGAGGGAGGAAGAAAAGAAGGAAGAAGGAGGGAAGGAGGAAGGAAGGAGGGAGGGAAGGAAGAAAGGAGGAAGGGATGAAGGAAAAAGGAGAGAGGGAGAAGGAGGAAGAGATGAAGGAAGGAAGAAGAGAGGGAGGGGGCAAAGAAGGAAGGGAAGGAGGGAGAAAGGAAAGAAGAAAGGAAGAAAGAAAAAAGGGAAGGAAGGAGGGAGAAAGCATTTTCTGTTCCTTTCCAACTCATTTTGCATCTGGATACAGCAGAAATACCATTTCCAGGAGAAGGTACTGAAGACCAGCACCTTCTTCCCATTTGCAGTTGGCAGGAAAAGAGATGGGCTTATCTAGGTGGTGATATCCTCTCCTCGGGGAAGGTTCTGGTCTACTCTGCCTGTGAAAAATCAATTGAGTTTGCTTGTTTGGCAAATCCCACCTCCCCAAGAAAATTCTCAAGCTGCCAGCCACCCCGCCCCCTCCAACACAGGTACACGAGAGGCAAATTGTTTCTGAATTTTCTAGTGGGGGATTAGCTCAAGAGGCAGTAGCAGAAAACGATTATTTGCAACGTTGGTGGCCCACCTTAGGGCAACCCTATTTAGATACCATTGAAAAAATAAAGAAAGGAAAAGACATATGTTTGCAACAGAAAAGCCAAAACAAAGCTGAATAGGTTAATGAAATAGCGTCTGAAACGTAGCCATATTAGAGTTTTGCCTCTGACGTGCCCCCCTTCTGGCACTCTCCCCCATTTTTGAATCCCCATGAACTCACTTTTATGCTTTCATCGGGCTTTAATGGTTCCAGAGATGTGGGATTCATTTTTGCTTTGTGTGCTTTTTTAAATCTCGTCTTTTCTCTTATAATATTCCTCCTCTAACTTGCCCAATGTGATTCATTTCTTTAAGATCTTGTTTTATTTTTAAGTCATCAATTACTCAAACTTTGTGGGCCTATCTATCCTCAGCCATCTGGACTCCATACCTTATTTTAAAGCATGTTCAAATAATGACAACCTTCTTTTCTCAATTAATTTATGGGCTGTGGGGACCATTTTTCATTTGTTATCATGCACTTCCATTTGATCTCTCATATCTTTCTTCTGCATCTGCAACCATGGTGTATAAATCTTCCACCCCGGCATTGTCATGGTGTCCAAGATATATAGGTATAACTTCCTATTAGTTCCACAAAACTGACCTTAATTTCTAAAAATGGTATCAGATGTGAATAAAGTTTGGTAAGATGATTTGTTTTGATTTACTTTGTACCACTTATCTTTGAGTTTTCTTCCTACTTTTCTTTTATCTAATTTAGACAGTAAAGCCTTGCAAGCCGGGTTACGGTTTATCCATTACCTCCCTGCCGACGCTGCTCCTTAGAGAGATGGGGCTGGGCGATTTTTGGCTGTGGATAATAATAATGTGGACTGTGGACATGCTTGAAGTTGGTTTGTGTTGTTTTCCATTTAATGCAAGCTGACCTGCAAGCTTCAATATCTTCTATTCCAAAAAAGTGAATATTTTGAAACAGCACGACTATATCAAGTTATTAGATATTGGATCTGAGACTTGCATAATAAAATTAGACATGCAGATCCAAGTATCTTTTCTTTTCTGCTGCTCAGTTGACAAATAGGAGTATGGAAAGACCCAAATCTCTCTCCGACCATTAGGGGAGGCTCGTTTTGGATTTCTGAGGGGCTGTGGCTTACAAAACAGAATCTGTGTGTGTGTGTGTGTGTGTGTGTGTGTGTTTTGTTTTACATAAACAGACTTCTGTCCAAACTAGAGAATGCTAATTAAGCAAAAACCATGGCCAGATGTTTATTAACACATCTCAGGTTCATGGGATTTGGAGACTGTGCGGTTTTCATGAACTCATTTAAAAAGGGAAACACCTTTATTGGAATAATCGGCAATTATGATTGCGGACTTTGCCTATTCTTTTTTGTGCACATCAAGTGGGCGGGTGAGGGTCCCTCCTAGTTGAGAGATGAAGAGCCTGCCCACATCGTGGTGCATCTGGCTTCAGCCCACACCCCAGTTTTGGGTGTGGCCTTTCAGCCAGGCCCCCTACTCACCCCCACCCCCGCCACACACACGCTGCGCTCAGTGGAGTCGAGAAACACACCCATGTAGACACACAAAATAAACCCTGGGCAGTTTGGTATGCAGAGTCTGTTGGTTTTTGGATTTTGCCTTTGTTCCCTGTAATCGTATTACGAGTTTACCTTGTGCCCAGCTGCATGAGTACCTATTGGTATGGAGACTATCAGAGAGGACTCTTCGCCAAGCAGTGGAGCATCTCTGGAACGCCAGCAAGCCGTGAGACAGGAAGAGGGGCTGTCAGACCACAGCATGGTGACTTCACTCTGGGCCCCAGATTCAAACTGTGGAGTAATAAAACTGAATAGCACCATATAAAACTCCGCGTTTCATAAGACAAATATTGCTCTATGCATTCCTGTCCCTTGCACTATGTTAACTGTAGGAAGAAATGGAAACAGTTTTAGTGACCCCCCGGGACCTATAAAGGCTATTTCTGAGTCTGAATCTTGCTGTTTAATTTAATCATTTATTATATTAATATTCAAATGGGCTGCATCTTATTAGCTACTGCAAAGATGTTAGTATGTCTGAAATAAATACCTAATTATGCTTTTGAAGAGAGGGGTTCTAAAGACTTTGGTATGTTTGTGCTAATAGAACAGTTCATTTGCAGATTTTTCTGCAGAAATCAGCAGTTTGAGGCTTTTTTTCCTCTCTCTCTCTTTTAAGAAAATAAAAACAAGGATTGAATATCCACTGAGAGGTTTCAATAGCAGGTCCTAGTTCCACCGGCTCCCAAGGAGCCCTGGAATTACGAGGTTTTGTTCTCTGCGCCCGAGTGAGCGTCCACCCCGGAATGACCAGCACTTTCAGCTCAATAACACATTAATACAATTAACTGTTTTAATCAAATGACCATGAAATTAAATATGTTCCTGTTGGAAGAAAAAAAAAAGGATATCTTCTTGGAAATATATTTTTTGAGCCCAACATGCTAATATATTTCTTAACATGACTGTTTCATTATTTTCCATTTGCATCTCATCTCATTTCTCTCTCTCTCACTCTCTCAGTGTTTCTTTCTGTCTCTCTCTCTCAATTCCCCGTGCAAAATCAAAATCTTATGTAGGTCATTGATTTTTACATCCACAGACAATGGACACGGGCAACCTGCAGAAATCAGACCGTGCCATTTGGAGAGAGTGCACAAAACATAACGCCACATATACTCTGGGGTGGGAGGAGTGGGGGCCCAGGAACCGGCAACTCGGTCTGTGTTGAGGCCAGAGTCTGGCAGGCTCCATACGGAGTCCATTTTCCTAATGCTGAGCATTAGCTTCATGAGGATGGATTATGCTGCTGGCGTAATATACACAAACGGTGATGATAAATTCTAAACTAAATGTATACACTGCAATTGGAGCAGTGGAGAAATTAGCGGTAAGTGCAGAAGTTACAGTCTGAGAAACTGGGAATTACACATTACTATCTTTCTAAAGTAACTGCCACTGGATCCACGATCACTCTTATTTTTTATTTTCTAAGATGGCTAAAATAGTATGTCTACTAATACCCAATTATCTACTTCACAATTTTTTTTTTCAGATGAATGTTAAAGCCAAAGGTTAAAGTCCTAAGTGAGTGGCCAAGACTGCTCCCATCGACAGGGATGGTCTCAGTTCCCCCCTCCCCGGTTGACCTCCATTTAACCTTTAAATTGACCTCGAATGAGTTTATTTTCCTTCTCTTCACATGGATGGCAGTCCCATGGGAGGGGACCCTCTTTTCCTGGGTGGATAATTACATTGTGGCTTTCAACTGCACAGCACTCGGTGTCAGCCCTTGTTGTGTTGACGCACCTCCTTCCTGGGTGCTGCCCACATACAGCCTGTGTGCTGCCGCTGTGCGTACCACGCCTTCCCTTTCTTTCCCTTCCGCATACCTTTCCCTGCACACCTGCTGAGTATCAGGTCCAGGTAAGCATTGTGGCACCGAAGGTCTCTGCCCCCAGAAAGCTTTCTTTCTAGCCTATTTGTCCCAACTGTTGAATTTCATCAGGAGTGTGCCACAGCAGAGAATCAGTGACTGCTGCGGGAGTACCCAAGCACCACGATGGAGCCTGTTATTCAAGGCAGACAGCCTGGAGGAGGTAACAAGGGTCTCCTGTGCCAGCCACTGTGCTTGGTGCCGCACTAATCTGTCATCTCAAGTCCTCCTCGCCGGGTGGGATGATAGGTTGTTTGGTTCTCTGTCTTCTCCAGGAGACAGCTCGCCTATGGCAGGCGAGGTCCCTGAACAGGGCAGGGAGAGGCCATTGTGGGAGGGCACAGCTGTGGCCCCAGTCCCCACACTCCCATCCTCCCCAGAGACCTAAAGGAAGCATGAGTCCTGTGTAAAAGAATTCACACCTAACTTACCTGACCAAGGAAGGCTACTGTTAAAGGCTGTAATGCAAACCCATCAGGGCGCTCTGAGACACCACAGCGGGGCCTGCGGCTGGAGACCCAAGGAGAAGAGGAAATTCACAAGCACTGGCTGGTCTGCACCATTTTCGTAAACCTTAGACCCAGAGACAGAGCACCTCCTGGGCATGAGTCTCTCAAGGCTGTCTGTAGGACTCTGCATCTCTTATGGAAGATTTGTGAGAAAAGTCAAGTGGACAGAGGAACTGAGAAGACCCAGGGGGCCTAGGGGCTGAGGCTGCCAGGGGAAGAGGAGGAAGGTGAGATTTCTGTTCCAGAAGGTTCCAGGAGGTTCTGGAGGGTTCCAGAGTGCACACACCAGGGTGTTGCTCCTTGTTCCTGGTGGCATTAATGGTCTGCCTGTCTCTGGCTAGGAGAGAAGGCCACAGGGGACTGTATATCCCAACAATTTCCCTCTAGGGTGGGAGAAGGAAGGCACCCACCAGTCCAAGCATCCAGAACAGAATGAAAGGTTGAGCCATCACTGAGGCAACCCATAGGATTAATCGGCTCATTTCATTCATGAGGTTAACTGGTTCATCTTATGCTGGTTATGGTTGTATTCCCCCATACACGCAGCTCCACTCAGAAGTCCTCCTCACACCAGCCTGCCTTAATTTCCCCATGTGAAGTAGCCGTCCTTCAACTCTCCATCCCATTACACAGAGCTATCTGACATGCCTTGTTCATTCATGTACTTGTTTATTTTCATCTCCCTCCCACCCCCCACCCCGAATTCAAGTCCTTCAAAATAGAAGCCAGGACGGCTATAGTATTTCACAAAATGAAAATGCAGGCCCTCTGGTTCGAAAACTGTTACGAATTTCACGCATGTTACGAATGTGACGGTGACATTAGAACGTTAAACCAAGGAGAGGCCCTTTTAAGTGCAGGATTCTGATTGAAGACACAGATAGCACAGATTGGTGGCCTCCTGAAAAGGGCCTGTCCAGCCCCAACTAGGTCACTACCGTGCCCAGAACAGTGCCTAGCAGACAGCGAATGCTCAATGCGCACTGAAGAATGGACGGTGCAGCCTCTGCCACCCCATAGGGTGACACTCTTATTTTCACCATTACTAGAAGAGACCGGGCATCTCCTGGTGTGAGGCAGGCTGATTGAATGAATGAATGAATGAATGAACAAAGGAAATATCTGAAGCATAATTGGGCTTAGAGAAGGGAGAGATTGCTTCCATTGCACAAGATGAGACAGGGCTTCAGGGAGGAAGGGGAGCTCTGTTTTTAACAATACGTGGATTTAAATAGGGCAGAAGTGGGCATTCCAGCCAGACGCAGCAAATGTAACTGTGGGACCCCATCTGTGTTCCAGGAGCACCGCTGGGATGGAATGTGGGGTACATATGGGAATGCAGTGGGAAATGCCCTGGTGTTGGAGGCTGCTCTCTTTTCCTCTCCAGCTTAAACTGGGACTTCCCTTGGAGACCTTCCCCACAGCAGCTGGGCAGTCAGGTAAGTCCACAGGTGGGACCAGGGTTGGTAGATTCCAAGCTGGCCCCAAAGCAGGGCTTTGGATGCCAGAGGGAGTGGGGTTAGGATCTGGCAAAGAGAAACCGATTGTCTTAGTCTCAAGGATGTCCTCGTTTTCTCTGAGTGAGGTATCCTAGAGAGCCGGCTGAGCGTGGCTGGCCAATACTCGGCCTCTGTGGTTGTCATTCATTCATTCATTACTCATGGAGGTGGGTGGATGATGACAAAACCTGTACTATGTGCAAGTTATTTTAAGGGCTTCCAAAAAAGTTAGAACAATGATTTTGCAACTGAGGAAGCCACAGTCCATGAGGATGAGTGTTACAAAGACAGTAAGAAGCAAGCGGCACCAGAGAGAGATGCTGATGTTGGGCTGTGGCTGTCGAGAAGAGTGAGGCCCTGAAGGCTGCCATCAGGGAAAGCTTCTGGTCTGCTGGAAAGGCTTCCTGAACATCTCCAAGTCCAGGTCAGGGATGGCCTCAGGGTCTGCTCCAGGGGCCTGGCTCTCCGGACCACTGTCTTGTCAGGGGCCCTGACATACTCAGTTTCTAAATGCGTCCTTCCAACAGGAAGCATGGCACTCCTCTTCCCAGGGGCGATCCTGCCCACTGGATGCACTACTGCTGGGGAATATTAGGCACTAGCGGAGGAAGCAAACAGCAGGGGCAGAGGCTTGGGAGGGGAACATCGGAAGACCAGCCCCCAGAAATTAGCTCCGATTTCTATTGGGTTTTGCAGCCAGATTCTTTACATTCAGGTTCATTATTACAGCCTGTCTTTTATTTTTATTTTTTCTGCTTTCTGCTAAGACCAGATTCGATTCTCATCAAAAGTCTAGGGGGTTGGGGAGAGCATTTATGGAGATCAGCCTGTGTTTCGGGCATCAGCGGTTAACCGGGTAATATACACTTCTATTACCCTCCATGCAGTCCTCGGAGGATCAATGCGAGGGGTTTAACGACCACACAACAGAAAACATACATTCCTGCTGCCTTGGAGCCGCCATCGGGAGCCTGTGTATATGTTTCCCTCATTATTTGGATGTGCCGTTTGAATGTTGTGATCAGTGATTCAGTGCACATGATTCATCAGGAAGGCATTTGCTCGGCAGACATGTGAGGAGCTGTCTGCCTCTTCAATCTCACTGACAGGGCAAAAATGCTGATTTATAGTAAATCATTAAAATCTGCTTATTATGGCACGGCTTGTTCCTCTTCCCCACTTCAAGCCCGCAACTTGATCTGCATCGTGTCTCTTACAATTTTATACTACAGCAAGCAGTTATTTAAACAAGAGGGGAAGGCTCCTTAGTCTTTATTAGTGCATATGAAAGGATATTTTGTTTAAAGAAGACTAATTAAGAATGCAGACGATTTTCTTGCTCCGTGTGTGTGGGGGGGAAATATAAAGATTTAAAATGTCGAAGCGGAACAAAGAATTACTGTACTAAAACAATACTTAAGAATGATGATTTGGTACCTATTTTAAATAGCCGTAAAATATCAGTTCACATGTTGACAAAATTATTGAGGAGGCAGGGGCTTGGGGGCTGGTCTCCTTGAGTTTGGGTTGGAGGGAGGCCATGAAGATCTCTAATAGAAATGAATACAACCAGAGAATAATGCTATTATTGTATTCAACTCCAATATTGTGACAAAGGGTACATTGCTTTAAAAATCATGGGTAAAGTTTTGTTCTTTAAAGGGAGAAGATTTAAGATTTGGTGGAAGCATAATATGAGAATATGTTGCATGCCAGGTAAACAAAGAAATAACACAAAGAAGTCTATATTTTGTATGTGTTACTTACAGTAAAAAAAAAAAAAAAAAATTAATTTGATGCCTGGGGACAAAAATCCTTGCCACTGAATTACAAAGAAGTGAATAAACTGACTCAAAATTAATCCATACAGATCTGTCCCCTTAATAAGACTAATTCCAGAGAACAAAGCAGAGCATAATGCATTTTAAATTAAGTTGGAAAATGCATAATTTATATTTGTTTTATTTCTTCATATTTTAACACAGGTGCGTTCCAGAATGCTAAGAACCAAAGGAGAAGGGCATGCTTCTGTCCGTGGCTTTTTACTTTTTAAAACTGAAGGATCTAATATTTCTCCTCTTGTTCAGGAAGTGAGAGCAGAATGAGACAGAAAAGATGAATGCAGCGAGAAAGAATGAAGTGAGTATGTTTGGTTAAAATTAATTTTTAGGGCTTCTAATTTCTGATGTGACATTCAGCAACAGTTAAAAAAACACACACACCACATTCATCTGGATGAAAATCATGTTTTCCTTTTGTCTCAAGTGGTAGTTTTAGGAGAAGCTGGGTGGGGTAGAAGAGCTCAGCTGGAGGGACTGCAGTGACTCCACGGATGAGTGAAGGACCCTCATCCTGCCCACCTGGCCCAAGCAGGACTGATGGGCAGAGGAAGACGGCCCAGGGCACAGCAGGGAGATGGTCTTATTTCCTTAAGCCTCTTAGCTACCTTGAAAACAGCCTTCTTCTCTCCCAAACCAGAACCCCAGCCTTCACTCTCCTTTCTTTTCTAGTCTCTAACCTCATCCCTAACCTACCTCAGCTTGGTTCCTGCCCACCATTTCTATGACATACAAAATGTATCCAACTTAACTCATTGGCTCATTTCAGCTTAACTCATTTTAAATGGTGTGTTTCTGTTTGGTTTTCTTTGAAAATCACAAACTAGACACAGCCTAGCTATGACTATTAAAATCAAATTGAATGGCTTAAAATTATTCCTTAACATAAATTGCTCTTTGGAGACACCCGTGCTAATGATTAAATTGTAAGGAAAATTTAGAGGAAAAAAACCCGGTATCTACTTAGCTACTGAGCAACTACGAGGGAAGAGACACGGAGCCAAGAGGTCTGCAGCTGTTATCTCATCTGCCTGTAACAAAGTCCTTCAAGCCGGGGCAGAGTCACAGGCCTATGGTGGGAGGGGAGAGGACTGAGCAAGTTCCTGACAGCTTCCAAGCCCCAGAGTAGGAATCTGACTCAGGTCTGTCTGAGCCCATATTGGCAACCATCATTCATTATGAGCTTTAAAACCTGGACAGAAATCAAGTCCACTGCCCAAGCTCACGTGCGCTCTGATGGGCTATAACCACCCGGTACTTCCTGGCTGTGAAGACTGTAGGACTGACGCATTCTTTGTAAAGCAGAGCCGATGTGGTCACAGGACATGGACCACTAACTTGCCAATAACCCTTTAGATAGTGAAACCATCACACTGATTTTTTTGTGAGTCTGGCTTTTGGGGCTTAGTTCTGATTTTTTTTCTTCCGTGGAGCAGATCAGTACTTCTCTCATTTGCATCCAGAGAAGAAGATACTGTTTAAGGCACTGACTTCCAACCTGCTAAAACTTGCCTTGCTTTTGGAAGGTCGAATGAGATGCTACTTAAAATAGGGTATTCCAGCTGGTTAGGTTTGGAGTTCAGATATACAAAAGTCAATGATACACTAGGTGCATTTTTATTCATGCCAAACTTGATATTTGATAGATTTATTCGGATCAAGTCCCGATTTTCCTTCCTACATTTTTGTGGCAGATATCAGTTTGATTGTTGCTGGATGAAGCCAGCCTGTTGCCTTCTGGGCTTGCTAAGTCACCTTGCCATCATAGTGCCACCCTTTCCACCTTGTCTCTGTGGCATCAGGGATTTACTCAGTTTACAGTCTTGCCTCTGTGTCTCTACCATCACTTCTTTTCCTCACTCCATTGCCTCTGCGGTAAAGTTAATTGTAGGAGAGGGTCAGGGAGCCAGGGTGTTCTCAAGCAGGGAAGAGATATATTCTTCCAGAGACAATGAGCACACATTGGGATCTAGCCTTTCTTAGAGTTTAGCAGTTGATTTTCTGCTGTGGTCGAATTTTGGCTTTGTTTTTGCTTGTAGCCTTGTGGTCCTTCTGTTTCACGCTCTTGCACGATCTTCCCATGTCTTGGTGACCAAGCTCTTTCTAGCCTGAATCAGCATGGAGAACAAGCAGAGGATGGATTTCTGCAAGATGTGAGGACTGCAATATTCCTGTTCACGCATGAACCACAGCTGCTGTCCCTAGGTGAGCCACAGATGGACATGCAGGTCACAGCCCAGCCCACTGTATGGCTTTGCCTGGGCCTAGAACTCACTCTCTGTTCTCATCCTGGCAGATCCCCTGACCTCTGGAGAAGGCTGCTACCATTGCACTGACCCAACCTCACCAAGGCTCAAAGGACAAAAGAAGGAACCAAAACGTGGGTGTCATTACTGCAAGTCCCATCGAGGTAATACTCCAGTGGCACTGCATCTTTGGTGGCTGTCTGTCTTGTCCACTTTCTGGGCCCTTCCTCTGCTTTACCCCAGGTGCCCAATGCCTTCAGCTTCCTGCCTTAAGTCAGAGGGAGACATCTGAGGCCAGATCCATCCACAAACTCCAATTGCAATTACCCCTTCCTGGGGTCCTTGCACCCTGAAAAGCGATCTTGAGAAAGGGCTGTAATGAAACGGTGGCAAGGAACCCTATGGAAGAATTCGATCTAGCTTGGTAGCCATGGAAAGATGGATATTTGTGACTACACACACTATTAAGAAATATTATGCCATGGACAGGTTGCTCCAAAGAGAGACAGACTGAAGCCAGTTTGGGGGTAGGAGTCCATTTTCATGCTTCTAATAAAGACATACCTGAGACTGCATAGTTTATAAAGAAAAAGAGGTTTAATGGGTTCACAGTTCCACTTGGCTACAGAGGTCTCAATCATGGCAGAAGGTGGAAGGCATGTCTTACATGGTGGTAGGGAAGAGAGAAGTGAGCGTGAAGCAAAGGGAAACTCCCTATAAAACAATCAGATCTCGTGAGATTATTCACTATCACGAAAACAGGATGGGGGAAACTGTCCCCATGATTCAGTTATCTCCCACTACGTCCCTCCCACACAACACATGGGAATTATGAGAGCTGCAGTTCAATATGAGATTTGGGTGGGGACACAGCCAAACCATACCAACGGGTTAAGTGAAACTGAACATTTTTTTTTTTTTTTACCTCCTTGAGACTCATTTTCCATATTTAAAGCAGAGATGAAGAGATGTTATGTCCTTTGTGAACATTGTGGTCCACTGTTGTGTTTATTTCCATCATTTGAAAACTATCCCCCCTCCCCACCGTCCCACCTCCCTCCTTTAGCTGCAGAGTCTCCTCCAACCCTCTCACTGTTGAAAGAGTTGTTGGCATCTTCTGTTGGGACTGTCTTTCTTCTCAGTCACTCCCTACAGTGCCTGGGTCATCCTGGGATGCCTCCTGACTTCACCATCCTCCTGAAATGCCTTGAGCATGGTCTGCTTTCATCCTCGCCTGTTTCTCTAGAAAACCCTCCACCACTGGCAGTTTTCTCCTTTTATGAACATGCCTCTCTCTGCCATCCACACCACCACCTCTCCTTGTTCATCATTGTATGTTGCTGCTTCCAGGCTGTGAACTTGACTCTGCTCTCTTAGCAATCTGCACACAGAACTGTTCTCTTTCTCTCTTTTGTGTGTGTGTGTGTGTGTGTGTGAGACCGAGTCTTCCTTTGACACCCAGGCTGGAGTGCAGGGGCACAATCATGGCTCACTACAGCATTGAAGGCCCAGGTTCAGGAGAGTCTCTTGCCTTAGTCTCCCAAGTAGCCAGGATCAGAGTTAGCCACCCCACACCTGACAGTTGTTTTTTTGTTTGTTTGTTTGTTTTGTTTTTTTTCTTGAGATGGAGCCTCGCTCTGTCGCCCAGGCTGGAATGCAGTGGTGCGATCGCGGCTCACTGCACCTTTGAACTTCCAGGTTCACACCATTCTCCTGCCTCAGCCTCCCAAGTAGCTGGGACTACAGGCACTCACCACCACGCCCGGCTAATTTTTTGTGTATTTTTAGTGGAGATGGGATTTCACCGTGTTAGCCAGGATGGTCTCGATCTCCTGACCTCGTGATCCACCTGCCTCAGCCTCCCAAAGTGCTGGGATTACAGGCGTCAGCCACTGCGCCCAGCCTAACAATTTTTTAAGACTTATTATTTGTAGAGATGAATCTTTTTAAGATGAGTCTCCCTGAGTTGCCCAGGTTGGTCTTGAACCCTGGGCTCAAGCACTCCTCCCACTTCAGCCTCCCAAAGGACTGGGATTTCAGGCATGAGCCATGCGCCTAGCTGTTTTTCTCTATTCAATCTTACTGATTCTCATGGACTTAAACTACCTTCTAAATCAAAGGTTATCTCTTAGGAGGTTTCTTGAAAAATTTGATAAAAGTTGTGGACCTTTTCTTCAAAAAAAGGCATAGAATTTTGCATCACTCTTCAAGGAGTAGACTCTTTGAAGGCCCAATAGAACGATGTCAACAATGACAATGATAATAACTAACAGTAACTCCCTGAAGCTTCTATAATAATATAATATTATGGTTGCAGCAACAGCAACAACAATAACAGTAACTAAGCTTTATTAATGTCTCAAAAGTTACACAACGACTACAATAACTAATGCTTCCTTACTGACCAGGAAGTACAGTGAATGGAGACAGAACTGGGCCCCATCTCCATATGGTTGTTGAGACTTCCTCCCACAGACCTTAACATCATGGAATTGTGTATTAGTTCATTCTAACGCTGCTAATAAAGACATATCCAAGACTGGGTAATTTATAAAAGAGGTTTAATGGACTCACCGTTCCACATGGCTAGGGAGGTCTCACAATCATGGTGGAAGGCGAAGGAGGAGTAAAGGCACATCTTACATGGTGGCAGGCAAGAGAGCATGGGCAGGGGAACTCCCCTTTATAAAACCATCAGATCTCGTGAGACTTATTCACTATCATGAGAATGGCATGGGAAAAAACCACCCCCATGATTCAATTACCTCCCACCAGGTATCTCCCACAACACATGGGAATTATGGGAGCTACAATTCAAGATGAGATTTGAGTGGGGACACTGCTAAACCATATCAATCAGTAAGCCAGGCTTCCAAGTTTGTTGAAATTTCCATCCTTCTCTCTGTGAATATCCTATCTCCAATGCCATCATGTTACCACAAATGACAAGATTTAATTCTTTTTTATGGCCCCATACTACTCCATTGTGTATATCCACCACCTTTTCTTTATCCATTCATCCACTGATGAACACTTAGGTTGATTCCATATCTTTGCTACTGTGAATAGTGCTGTGATGGAAATATTTCTAAGGGGGGAACAGAAATCAGGCACAATCCCCAAGCTGCCATGTTACCCTGAGTGCCCCTCATGCATGCCCATGTGTCCCAATTTGGATGACAATTCTGAGATAGTTTCCCTATGTATCCCCTTATTATACATAAGACAGAGGCCTCAGTGGCTGTCATGTTTAGGATTTGCCAAAAACAGACCTCAGACAAGAATTTGGGTGCCTGTAGTTCATTTGGAGTGTAATCCCAAGAAGCCGGATGAGAGGAAGGGGAGACAGGGAAGATAGAAAATCAATAAAGTGAGTGTTAAACAGGGGTTACTTCTCCTGCAAACTGGGAATGACCCCTTGGGTTTGTGCTGAGAGATACTGCAAAACAGAGGTTGTTAGAAATACAAATTAAAAAAAAAAACCTTTTATTGATACATAATATTTTACATGTTTATGGGATACATGTGAGTATTTGTTACATGCATGTAATGTGTAAAGATCAAATCATGGTATTTGGGGTATCCATCACCTTAGGTATCTACATGTTGGGAACATTTCAAGTCCTCTCCTCTGGCTATGTTGAAATAAACAATATATTTTTGCTAAGGACTGTCACCCTAGCCTAGTGTCGATAATTAGCACTTTTTTCTTCTATCCAGCTATATGTTAGTATCCATTCACCAACATCTCTTCATTTCCTCCTCCCACCCTCACCCTTCCAGCCTCTGATATCCATCATTTTATTCTCTATGAGATAAATTTCTTTACCTCTTACATATGAGTGAGAGCATGTGGTATTTATCTTTCTGTACCTGGCTTATTTAACTTAATGTAATGACCTCCAGTTCCATCCATGTTGCTGCAAATAACAAGATTTCATTCTTTTGTTTTTATTTTTTTGCCTGAAAGGTATTCTATTGTGTATGTATACCACATTTTCTTTATCCATTGGTCCATTGATGGACACTGAGGTTGATTTGATGTCTCTGCTATTGTGAATAGTGCTGGGCTAAACATACGAGTGCAGGTATCTCTCCGATACACAGATTTCTTTGCCTTTGGATAAATACCCAGTAGTAGGATTGCTGAATCGAATGGTAGTTCTATTTTTAGTTTTTTGAGAAATCTCCATACTATTTTCCATAGTGGCTGTACTAACTTGCATTCCCATCAACAGTGTATAAGAGCTCTCTTTTCTCTACATTTCACCAGCATCTGTTAATTTTTGTCTTGTTAATAATAGCCATTCTCACTAGGGTGAGATGATATCTCATTGTGGTTTTGATGTGCATAGAAACGCAAATCTTATTCCCCTCCCAACCCGGCCTAATAACTCAGAGTCTCTGGAGAAGGCCTAGGAATCCGAGTTTTAGCAATCTCTCCAGGGGAAAAGGTTGGGCTTAACTTTGAGGAACAATGGCGTGGAATGCACACAGATGGGCTCCCCAAGGGGCCAGGAAATGGGTATTTATCTAACAGTGTCCCTCCCTCCAAAACTGAGGGTTGTTCCTGAGGGGTCACCTCCCATAACGTTCAGTCTCTTCTGTGCAGGTGCCAGGCAGTGACAAAACCAGAGAATGTCTCAGGCAGAGAGACACAGAAAACCACAGGTCTGAATGGCAACCACATGTAAGCAACTCCTGGGTGGGCCAGGGAGTATTGTGGGGCAGTGGCAGGGCCTGCTTCAAATCCCTTCATCTAGGTTATGACAACTTCCAAGTTTAGGTCTCTCCTCAATTCCAAATGTGGATACGTCCAAACGGAAGCCTCATTAACACACCCAAAACTGTAGTCATCATCTTCTGTATCCCCTCAAAACTTCCTTGCTCCTCATACATAGAACCAACCGTCGCTCCATTCCTTACAATCTAGACCTGGGTCGTGCAGTTGAGCTCCTTCCCTTCATGTCCCCAATCAAAGTGGCCATTAAGGGCTGCCATTTTACGTTCTTAATATGCATTCAACCCTTTAATTTCTCTCCTTCTGCACCACCACTCCTTATTTTGAGTCTCTTTCACTTCTACCTGGGGTTGTCAACTGATCTCTGTGCTACCAGTCTTATATACCCCAATCCATTTCATATATAATTGTCACTATGGTCTCCTTGAAGCATAAACCTGACCATGAGGCTGTCCTGCTGAAACTTCTCCTGGCTCCCATTGTCCGGGGATGAAGGCATTATCCTGACCTGCCAGCAGCTGCCTAAGTGGTATCCATGCTGAACCTGACAATTCCTGAGTAAGTCATGCTCCCCTGCACCCTGGGCCTTGGACCTTCACACACGCCCTTCCTTTGCCTGGTTTACTCTTCACTCTCGGTCCTCATGCTCACTGTTGTCCCTGGCATCTCATGTGCCTGGTATAGGATGCTATGCCTGGAATCCTCTGCCTGGCATCCCCTGCCCCAACTCTGGCAGGTTCAGACTCCTCCAAGGGCATTCCAAGAAAATATCTGCAGACTTCTCCTTTAGCATGTATCACCCTGGAACATAGTTACCTGGACACCTGTCTGTCTTCCACACTGAATGATGAGCTTCACAAGAGAATGCACCAGGTCACACTGATTTGTCTATCAGCAGCACCAAGAACAGTACATGGCTTGTAGCATGACCTTAATAATTCATTCATATGAGCAAACAGATGAGTGAGAGAAATGTGGGACAGCAGATGTTTAATCAAAGTTACTTCCTTCCTCCTTATACTCTCTCCAGTCTTGCCATGTCAGGCAAACGCCTAGCTTGTCTTGGGGAAGCCTGTCCTGAATGCCAAGGCATGCTACACATAGGCTGGTCTGAAATCGTGGGCTCCCCCTGCCCTTCACTTCCTAACTCAACAGGCCATTGTGCAATTTTGCATCTCAGTTCTTATTTTGGTTTATTTCTATGTTTATGTTTTTCATAATTGTTTCTGAAAAATAACTATTGTTTTTAATGATTTATTGCTTATTTTAAAATTCTGACATTTCCCTTTGCATGAGTCTCTTTATCTTGCTGGGTCTTTCCCAGGAGCGTGAGATGCGTGAACTAGATTAGTGTCTTTGTTCTGTGACTTCAGGAAAGCCATTAGACCCCCTTAATAACTGCTTTCTCTTTTTTTTTTTAAGGAAGCCGTGAAGTTTCACTTGATGATGCATAAGAGTAGACAAAGGAGAAGGTGCCCAGAATTCATACGTAATAAACATGGCCTATTCCAAAGCTTTCAGTGCTTCCCCCCTAGGTCCTGATTGGCATCTCCTTCCATTCTAAAAAATAACACACCTACGAAGATGTACCTGACATTGACACAGGGAACCCAGAGATACTGATTACTACATGTTCAATGGTCAGTTGGAGTTTGCATTTTATTAGACAAAATAATCTATATAAGACTCGTTTTTGTGTCTACCTTAAAGGGTAATGAGGACTTCCAGTTTCAGCTCCAACAAGAAAAGAGCTTGGAAGTCAACGTTTTTGTCCCAAAAAGAACAGAAAGCTGGACAAACTGAAAAGAAACGATTTTTTTTTTGACCCATTGATGAGGTGGCAGGGCAAAGCCACACTGAGACCTGGAAAGAGGGGGGCATCTGGACAGATATGGTAACAAAAATCTGCTTGCCTGGAGCTGAAGCCACAGGAGGCATAAACTGGCAGGATCATTTAGATGTCTGCTTTGGTGATTTGCTGGAGTTTGAAAGTGGACTGGTGTGAGAATGAGCAACTCCAGGGACTGAAGTCTTAGGAAGAAGCCCACAGCTCTGTGAGTTTCCAGAAACCCCGACAAGTTCTCATGGCGAGGCTAGAGAGAGATTTCCTCATCACTCTGACCAAGATGAATCATTATGACATACACCCAGAGCCTTCTCCAGTTCAAAGAGTTTCTCTCCAGGGAAAAGGATGTACCCAGAGCACCATTCTGAAACTTGATCCCAGGCAGAGAAAGGGTCTGCCACTTAAGGCCCCTCCAGTCTTCCTATAGTACCTAAAAAAGGGTAGAGGTTGGAACATTGTCAGCCAGGATCTGGGATCTGGATTTCAAGGAAATGTTTTGGGAATACTGAAGCCAGGAAAGGGAGTAGGGGGTGGAGGGGTAAACTGTACCATTGTTTTTTCATTCTAGAAGTGGAGCAACACTTGCAAAGGTCACAACCCCGAGAAGCAAGGCCACCAAAATACTGAGATTTAATTAGATTATAGAATGGTCCCCCACCCCAACATGTTACCACCACACAGTATGGTGACATTCGATAACAATGGAAAATGTTGCATGTTGCAGACTCTCTGAGGTGGAGCCCATAGGGAAGCCCAAAGTCAAAAGGTGAGATCAAAACAAGCACACTAGAGGAACTGGAAGTTTCTGGTACCTACAGCTGCAACAAACATTAAACACAGCCCAAATCCTACTCAGATTAACATAAATCCCCGCATTAAAGGCTGATTTACCACAGTTCCTATTGCCCCATACAAGTCTGACTTTCAACAGAACCAAGTCGCACTAAAAAGAAAGATAAAACACAGTCTGAAGAGATAAAACAAGTGTTAGAAATAGACTCAGAAATGGCAATGTTGGTATTATCAGACAGAGGATTTAAAATAACTATGAAGCAAGAGCTATTTTTTGAAGTAGTTAATACCACTTAAACCTTTGTTTCTCTAAATTTGAAGAAAACTGCTACTAGAATTACTGTCTATTGTGTAAATTATAATAATTAAAGTAAAAATATTTGAAGAAAACATAATTCAGAGGGCATAAAACATGACACAAAGAACCCAGTGAAAGAGTGACATATTAATAAACTGACTGAAACAAAAGCAAAACGGCAATTAAAGTCAATGAAGTCATCTTTTCTTTTTTCTTTTCTTTTCTTTTCCCTTTCCTTTCCTTTTCTTTCCTTTCCTTTCCTTTCCCTTCCTTTCCTTTCTTTCCCTTTCCTTTCCTTTCCTTTCCTTTCCTTTCCTTTCCTTTCCTTTCCTTTCCTTTCCTTTCCTTTCCTTTCCTTTCCTTTCCTTTCCTTTCCTTTCCTTTCCTTTCCTTTCCTTTCCTTTCCTTTCCTTTCCTTTCCTTTCCTTTCCTTTCCTTTCCTTTCCTTTCCTTTCCTTTCCTTTCCTTTCCTTTCCTTTCCTTTC